>NW_021703774.1:55510631-55519322 GCF_005190385.1 Monodon monoceros | reverse complement strand
AAAATAAAATAAAATAAAATAAAATAAAATAAAATAAAATAAAATAAAATAATAATAATGTTGACCATGTGGGCCTCCTGAAAGGGGTCCTGCTTACTCCAAGGTCCATACTTTGAGAACTGTTGTCTCGAAATCTTCCCTAAGCTCATTATTTGATTGGAAAATTTGTCTTAAAATCTTAAGATAAGGTTCAAAAGTCATGTCCTTGGTGAAGCCTCCTGAAGCACCCCAGGTTAATTTGTCACTTCTTCTGGGTTCCTATTATAGCCCTTACTCCATTTCCCTTTGTCCATGAAGTACTTCCGGTAGGGGCTGAGTCTTATTTCTTTACCACCCTACACTGACTGGTACGCACTCTGGATTTATTAACAAGTAGCAAGCCTGCTCACCCTATTACACAGGCTGGAGGCTGGTTTTTGTTATTTTCCCTCAAGTCTGGCATCGAGTCAGAAGGGAATAATTACCTGCCTTCTATTTTCTGAGGCAAGCAGGAACATTTTGCCAACATATCCGTGAGGAAAAACTGATACAATGCTCAGGGTTCCAGGGCCATGTTATAGTATTGATATCGTGACACTGATGTAGATAACACCAAAATCATTTCTGTTCAGTAAGGGCATAAAAGATTTTCTTGTGTCCTTTGGTCCAAACCTTGATACAGATCAAGGGATAATTTTTAGTAACTCAACCCTAACTTAAGCTGTCCTTGGATCTATTAGTCTCCTATTAGATCATTTTGATGGGACTTTATTTGAATATTTTCTTAAACTTCTATTGCTTACATTTATTCAGGAAACACTTATTCAGCATCTGCTATGTGCCAGGTGCTATGCTAGGTGCTTAGGATACAAAGATGAGCAGGACATAACCTTGCCCTCAAGGTGATATAATAGAGGGATGGGAGAAAGCCGTCTGGATTTGGTTCTCAGATTATAGTGCTTTTATTTTCTGTAATTTGACAGTTAAGGGATTTTTAAAAGTATGTTTTGTGAATAAAAGCTAAATTGTAAAGGTTGTCTTAGATGTTTCAGTTGTAGATGTCCTTCTCTCCCTGTATTTAAAATAGTTTTGAGTTTGTTGTTTGGAAATTCGAGGTTCAGGGTAAGGCTTCTAGAATAAAGAAAATCACATTCCTTAACATATCATTTATAAAGATATATCACAGTATCTCAGCATTAAATTTAAACTGTGTATTGGATTCAGGCTTTTTAGCAAAACAAAGAAAGTATGCACTTCTTTAAGTGTAATATCCCTTTTTAAAAATCCTACATTTCTTTTCACTAAGAATTATATAGTAATATTGCTCAGAATATATATAGGTTTATGCAGAAAGTGGAAAAAATAATCCTAGCTTGTCCAAAGACTATTACTATTTATTTAATGAGGAGATATATCAAGTAAAAAAAAAAAAAAAGTTTCTACCAATCCAAATAAGAATTATGATTGAGAATGGCTGAACTACAAATTGTAGTTCTTCCCCAAGGTTGGGCAGAGAGGAAGCCAAAAGTAGTGGAGGCTGCAAAGTAGACACAGTATGGCTGCTGGCTTTCCTCTTTGAGTTTAAGGACCGAATTCCAAAGGTAGTCCCTATGTATTGTTATCTAGATCATGTTTTGCTGATGTGATGCCTTTTTTTTTTTTTTTTTTTTTTTTTGCGGTACGCGGGCCTCTCACTGTTGTGGCCTCTCCCGTTGCGGAGCACAGGCTCCGGACGCGCAGGCTCAGCGGCCATGGTTCACGGGCCCAGCCACTCCGCGGCATGTGGGATCTTCCCGGACTGGGGCACGAACCCGTGTCCCCTGCATCGGCAGGCGGACTGTCAACCACTGCGCCAACCAGGGAAGCCCGTGATGCCTTATTTTATATGTCCACTTGGCTGGGCCAGAGTACTCAGATATTTGCTCAAATACCAGTCTAAATGTTGTGTTGAAAGTATTTTTTTAGAGATTAATATTTAAATCAGTAGATCTGAAAAAGCAGATTATCTTCCATAATGTGGGTGAGCCCCATCCAAACAGTAGAAGGCCTTAAGGAAAAGATTGACTTCCCCTGAGGACAAGGGAATTCTGCCTCCAGACTACCTTTGGACTTGAGCTGCAACATCAGCCCTTCTGTGGGCCTCCAGCCTGACACCCTGCTCTGCAGATTTTGGACTTGCCAGCCTCCACCATGGTGTGGACCAATTCCTTAAAATAAATCTCTCTTCCTCTGTCTCTATCTCTCCCTGTCTCTGTCTCCCTGTCTGTCTCTGTCTCTCTGTCTCTCTCTCTCCCCCCCCACTCTCTCCACACGTGCACACACACACACATATTCAGAGCCTATTGGTTCTGTCTCTCTACAGAGCCCTAACCGATACAGCTGGCTTGTCCACATTTTTGGTCTTATTTTAGTCTAAGGAATAAGATCCTGCCCTGCATACTCTCTAATCCTTGACACTGCAAAGCTTAGGCTTAGAAATCATAATAATATAATGTTTCAGATCACAGTACAGGTTTCAAAGAACTTGAACATTTGTGCATAATAAACTGTTTCTATAGAAGTATTCAGAAGTGATGAGCACTAGGGATTCATAGAGAAAAGAAAATGTGTTGAACTACATGGACCTTGGTAGAAAGGAAACATTGATACTGGTGGCAGAAATAATAGGAGGAAAGGCCTTATTATAAGATGAATTGTGTCCCCTCCCCCTAAACTCATATGTTGAAGCTCTAACCCTCAGTACCTCGGATTATGACTATATATGGAGAGAGGGCCTTTAAAGACATGATTAAGTTAAAATGAGGCCATTTGGGTGGACCCTAATCCAATATGAGTGGTGTGCTTATAAAAAGAGGAAGTTTGGACATAGAAAGATACACCAAGGGTGCACACAGAGGAAAGACCATGTGAGGACATAGCAAGAAGGCAGTGATCTGCAAGTCAAAGAGAGCCTCAGGAGAAATCAATCCTGTTGACACCTTGAACTTGGCCTTACAGCTTCCAGAACCGTGAGAAAATACATTTCTGTTGTTTCAGCCACCCAGTCTGTGGTATTTTGTTACGGCAGCCCTAGCAAACTAATACAGGTCCCAAGGGTGAACGTTAATGATTTTCAACTTTGCCTAGTGCGGGGCATGATCCTGGTGTGTTAGATATTTCTGTCCACCCAGAAACCAAGTCAGTGGATCTCAAGAACTGTCTTGGCTGGGCTGGAAGTGTTGGTCTCTGACTGGCTTAAGAAAGGCCAGGCTACTTGTTGCTATTTGCATTGAAGCAGGGAGGGGACTCCAGTACCTCTCCTAAGAGCCCTACAGAAACATAGTCCTGAGTCTGCAGTGCTCCTGCCTGGGTCCTTGCCCATCTATAGCTGCAGCTCCAGAAAAGTCATGTCAGCTCAGGCCACAGTCATCTCCAAGAGCACAGTGATTTTTTTCAGCTTAATATTTCTGAGGCCATTTTTTTTACCACCTTGAACATGTATTTACTGAAGTCTCAGTTTAAATAGCTAGGTTCATAAAATTATTTTTTTAAAAACATTACGAATTATGTGATAGTATAATACAATCATCAAAAATGCACTAGTCAGTGATCACTTATTTGGTGCTTTGCAGTTTTAATATTAATTATAAAATACTTAGCAGTATTTTGACATGCACTATCACATTTGATCCTTGTAATAAAGCTGTGAGTTAGATAAGGCAGGTATTATTCCCATTTTGTAGATGAGAAAACTGAGACTCAGGAAAGTTCAGTGGTTTCCTGAAGGTCACCCTGCTGGTATATGGCAAAGCTTGAAGTATAATCCAGTTTTTCAGATTCCTAAATTAGTGCTTTTTCCAAACCACTTTTCTGTAAATAGCCTCAAATATTTTATAAACATAATCAAGAGCTTGCAAGCATGCCTTTTTTTGCCTTCTTAGGTTATGAACAAAGAAATGTGAGAATAAGTAAGATAAGGAAAATGACATTTGCCTCCCTAAAGGACTACTAACTTTCAGGCCTTGCAGGAAGGACAGGGAGTGAAGAACAGAGTCCAAGAAGCACAGTGTCTTGCACACCAGGAGCTGTATGGACTGGAGGACAGAATAAAACTAAGCTGGAACTAAAGCAAAGGGGAATATTAAGCCAATACAAGAATAATAAATTATAAAGTTACATCTGAACAAATCAGAAAAACTATAAAGGAAATGGATAAAACGTGAAATAAAAAGACTAGGAAAACTTTCTTTCACTTATTTATTTCATTTGTAAGTTGAATTTGATTTACAGGAGACAAAATATGTCCCCCCAAAAGTTGTGCCTTTGAGAGAGAGAGGAAAGAGGATAACATATGTCTGGGCAAAATCTGAGTCTCTAACATACATCAGTATGTCCTTAACAATATAAACTATTTGTCAGTTTCTATACTCAGGTTTCACTCCTAGCCACAGCAGTAGACCCTTGTGAGGGAAGAGTTTAAAGCTAGACTAGATAGAATAAGAAATGGTTAAAGAGCACTTGTTAAATCCAGTGATTTCAGCTGCCCTCCATTAAGTCATAACTCCTGAGCAAATTTAAGATTGCTATTGCAGTAAAAGGGCAGTTGAGTAAACAGAGCTACATCTTATTGTTTCCAAAAATTAAAAAATATCATAATACCTTTTGGAGATTTCAGTATCTGGGGTAGGATAGACTCTACCCTGCCCATAAAGATACTTAGGAAGCAAAGTAGCATTATTGCTTAACCAATACCTTGATTAACTAATTAAGGCTTGAGACAAAAAAAAAAAAGAGGGGGAAACTTTTCTTATTATCGTCACTCGATAATTACTAGTATTTTCCATAACCTAGGCAATTCGGTATCTAAGAAACAAAATCCAGCTGAAACTGAACCTTCAAAAGTTTTCCTTCTACCTTTTTTTTAAGACCCAGAGCAGGATCTCTGTCATACTAAATAAAGTCCCTCCTGGATGTCTGGAAAAAGTCTTAGAGTCTGGGAGACATTCCAAAATATGTGCAGTGACCATTGCCACAGGCGTGAACTTCTTAATGCATTTTGCAGAAATCTCACCACGATGAAATTGATTACTGTCTGAAAGGATTTTTTTCCTTTTTTTAAAATAGCAAGCAGTTAGAATATGCTTTTTAATATTTTATTACATCCTTAAGTATCTCATGTGGACTGAATATGACTGGAGAAAGTTGCTGCTCTGAGTTTGATATACAATGTCTAGTTTACATTTTTTTTTAATTGATAGGTTTAGGTGAATGGAAAAAGAAAGACTCTAGGATTTATGAAGACTACACATCCAAAGTTGTATATTGATTACTAAGACTTGAGTTTCTATCCAGTTCTCCTGCTGCAGATACCGAAATAAGGTCAGAGAATAAATGTGAAGAAATGGCTTTTCAAGGAATAGATGGAAATTGAAAAGAAAATGGAACCTGGAGTTTTGTGAGTCTGTCTTGTAAGGATAGTATTTATGAGGATGGAAGAGGGGGTGGGAGGGCTTGTTGTAATGTTTTTACATAATCAGGATCGAATTGTTCAAGTTGTTTAATGCTATCTATTCATTGCAGTGAAGCAAAAGAGTGAATTTGTAGCTAACAGGCAATAATTTGGGTTTCCTTCACCTAATGCAAAAAATTGCAGCAGAACTGTCGTCAGACTTATTCTAATGTCACATAGAAAAAGTCTGATGAATCAAGAGAAGGGAAAGTGCAGGGAAGATACTGGAATCGTAATAAAGAATGGACAGAAGGGACATCAATAATGAGATTTCTAATTCTTGTTTTCATGGCAGTTTCCATACTCTTGTGAGAAGTTGGAAGGTTGCTTTGTCTCTGGTATGAATCATACCTTAGCCAGACAGCAAACTAAGGCTAGTCACTGTTGCTGGAAGATTTCTTCCTGACAATGATTCATGTGAGCCAATTGTCAGAAGTTTTGAAGTTCTTAAATAAAAGCTGATGTATGTCTTTTACTGTTGTGCAGTTGCTGAAAATATTTCATATGATACAAAATAGCTTTGCAGAAAGATTAATCTACTCCTTATCTTTGAACAAGGCTTAGCTCAAAAATCATCTGCTCATTCATGAGTGTCACATTTTCTGAGTATTTCATGTTTCACGTATATGTGTGATGAAATTCTTATTCGTATGGTACACAAGTTACCACAAGAGGAGGTGTGAGAGGCTATTTAAGAAGCCCAAATTTTATCTTATATTGTCATGAGAGACTAAAAAGGCAGCAAAAAATTATACATTTAACTTGTGGTCTTAGAAATTATTTTTTAACATCACAGACTGATTTTAGTACATAAGAAGGGCAGATCAAATAAATCTAATTTAGGCTAAACACACGATTCCAGAAATAAGAAAGATAAAGGGTGGAAGTCCCCCTAGTCAGATCAGTACTGAAGAGGAGAGAATTTACTTCTTTATACCTCACCTGTGTATCCAACCATACTTCCATATGAAATGATAATCTTTTAGCCTTGGAATAAACCTTAAAGATCATATAGTCAAACATCCTTTTTGATGGATAGAGGAAATTAAGGCCTAGAAAGGTTAATTAGTTTAGTTGCCCCAGGTCAAATAACCACTTTGAGGAGGAAAATCTGAATTTCAAGCAGTGGGTTTGCAGCCTGACAAATCCAGGGTTCTTTCTTCTCTTCCCACACACTGTCCCCTGCACCTAACTTTTCCCCCTGAACGATAAGAGAGCAGCAGCAGTATCTCCATCATCACCATCATCCAGGCAGGTAAATGTCAACTTTTAGAGGGAGCCCCTTGCCCACAAGCCAACTATACTTCAGGTCAACAGAACTAAAAATGACAGGCTAGCCTTGCTTTATTCTATATCTGCCTCAGGAACTGCTTTTTGGAGAAAATGCTTTGACAAGGTGAATTAAAAGGCATTGTTAGAGGAGGTTACAAGGACGGTGGCATTTAGGGTGCTGATAATGTTGTTTCTTGATCTGGTGCTGGTTACATGGGAATATTCAGTTTGTGAAAATTCTGTGAGCTATGCATTTCTGGATGCTTCGACAAAAAGTTAAAAATTTTTATAGAACAATTAAAATTCATTGTTAAGGAAAGCATGTTGGCATCAAAGAAATTAAATATCACTGGAAATTATTAACACACATATTTTAAAAAGTTAAAACAAAAATTTCAACAAAAACAGTCGTTGTTTGGCATGACCAGAGTTGTTATTGTAAAGCAAGTTTAATTTATTTTTTCAGGTAAAAACTTTTTCTGGATGCTGGATCTTTCCTTCATAATGTGTAACTGCTAAAAATGTCATTTAACAACAAAAATCTATTAGATGCTTACTATATCTTCTCACTATTATAAATTACAGCTAACGCAAAGCTTTTTTTTCTCACCTTCATTTGAACTTGTAATTTATGTCTAAATAGTTGGGAAATTGATTTCAAAATTTCATGGTATCCCATTATAATTCCTATGGAGAAAAAGAAAACTTAGAAGTTGTCCTGGTTGGATAAAATATTGTTCTAGTTATTTAACTATTGTCATTAACAAAGCAATGTTTATATACATATACAGACATATATGTGTACACACACACAACACAAAGAATTGGAATATGATAAATATACTTTACCACTAAAGCCGCACTGGACATAAATGAATGTGTTTGTGATGAGTCAGAAGCATTTCAGTATCTTATAGCACTTTAAATATTGTATACTATAGTTAATATCCTGCGGATATGAAAAATGGCCAGGAACATGCTGGAATGTAAATTTTAAAGTTAATGCATAACAGTGTAGATGTAGAGAGATTGCTGAGTAAATTAGAACTTATTATTTATTGAAAATCAGCCATTCTTTTCAGTAGTATAAAAGAGAAAATGAAAGAATACCTGAAATCAGTACATTTTGAAATTAGTCTTCTTTTCTGTTTCCAGCTTCCAGTGGAGGGCATATTAATCAGAAAAAGGACCAAATAGAGAAAAATGCAGAAAGGAGATCTATGGCATAGTGTGCCTGAGTAGTCAGTTCCTACCTAATAAAGATTCACCTATGTTGAGAGGAATTAAATACTATTAAGAAACTGATACCAATTTCATAAACAATATGCAAATATTTTTATGTTTCAAATGTAGCTACTCAGCAGATATCAAGTAATAAGCACATTTAAAATTGATCCTATGTGCCTGGTAACTGGTTAATATGAGTAGACTCTTTTAGTAGTAATTATTTCCAAGCTGATTGGGCAGGGACCATTTCTACCACAGTTTTGAATAGCAGTTTGAATCCTGTTAGCTTTTAGCGCATGTTAAATAACAATGCTCTCTGGAAATGTTGGCATCTGGTAACTTTTCTTTGAAGTGCAAACTTAAATTCTTGGTTACAGTAGTTTGTTCATTTGCCCCTGTGTCTACATGCACAGATCTCTACGTGCATCAAATAAATCACACTTACTGGAAGATAGAATGATTTCTGAATGTACATGAACCCAAAGGGGAAGACATAGACTTAGGGAAGTTTTCAAGTTCCAGTCTTTATTAAGTATGTGTGTTTTAGATTAAGAAGCAACCCAAAAGTAAAAAATCAGGGACACTTAAGTTTACCAGAGCAGGGAATTCCCTGGCAGTCCAGTGGTTAGGACTCTGGACTTTTCACTGCCGAGGGCTCAGGTTCAATCCCTGGTCATGGAACTAAGTTGCACGGCAAAAAAAAAAAAAAAAAAAAAAAAAAAAAA
>NW_021703774.1:55347700-55510531 GCF_005190385.1 Monodon monoceros | reverse complement strand
AAAAAAAAAAAAAAAAAAAATATATATATATATATATATATAATATTATATATATGGAAATATTATACATATTATATATATATATATGATGGATTATAGAGTTCTTCCAAAGTATTTATTTGCAGGGGTAATTCTTGTACTGTCTGCCACAGAAGTATTTAGAGTATGTAATATGTATTATAAGCACAAATAACTGTATTGGTTTGCTGATTTAGTGAAGATTATAAGAGTGTCATATATACAGCTGGGAAAAAATGTTCACTCTGCTTATCCAAGGAAATTAAAATGAGGCAGTGAGCAAAATTTGAAAGATTAACAAATGAACTAAATAAAACCAAATGGGATGAAATAATAGCTAAAATAATACAACATTTTAAGAAGGATAAAACTGAAAATTTCCCCTTCAAACTGTACATATCTACTAGTTGGGCTTAATAGTTGGTCATCTTTTCTTAATGGAAACTAGGAGTTAATCCTTATGACTGCTTGTGAAACAGAGCCAGGGTGACTGGCTCATCGGAAACCTAACCATAAAACCACTGTGAGAATTGTTACTCCTATGACTTAATTCTAGTTTTGAGCAGCATTGACTCTTATAAATCCTGAGGAGTTATAAAACCTTGAGCCATTTTTTTCTAAAATACCTGATAATTCAGTTGGTAATTTGCACTTAATACTACAGAAATGAAGGAAGGGGCAAGAGCCGCATCTGTACAAAATTGCATATATAAATATACTTTTCAAGCTCTCTGTCTAAGAAATCAAAGAATCATAGGAGGACCTGAATAAAATCAAGAAATTTAGCCAGTTAGTTGTATAATAAGATTCAGAATTCTAGATTTCATCCAAATATAGTCTCTTAAGTATATTGGGAAATCATTCCAGAATGGCTTCTCCATTCAAAGGCATAATTCCCTTGGAAGATTCATGTATATCTTATGCAATTTGGCCCTAAAAATGTTTTTTAGAGATTTTAGAGTCAACTCCATGATAAAATTTAAAGTAGTTTGATGCCCTTATCAGTGTTTTATCTCAGACACGTTCTCCCATAGCAATGATTATCTGGCATATTTACCCGGGACATTGATCTGCTTATTCCTGAAAAATCCCAATCTTCTCCCCACCCCAATTCTAAAAAGCAAGGCAAAAACCTGGCTTCTTCATTGGTAATGGATGTTTTAGTCATGGTCAGCCAAAAGACTTCAACTCATCAGATTACATGTGAAGCCGCAAATTTATCTTGTTGGTCTCCAAGTTCAAAAGGTTAAAATGACTCATAGACACGCTAAGCCAAATTAGAGAAAAATTATTAATTCCTGTCAAATGTTTCTTTCTTATAAATGGGGTTTAACTCCTTGGGAAAATGTAACACCCTTTTCACCTCTATGATCACCAAAGTTTCTTTAGAGAAGAAATAAGGGAAACAATATATATATGTACACACACACATATTTGTGTGTATTTTTTTTTTAATCTCATGCTCACAAAGCAGTTATTGAATATGTCTTTGAACTTGGTTAATGCTCAGATTTCAAGTCCAAGGTAAGTCAAGTTTTTCACTTAAATATTTTCCCTCTGTAATTAGATACATACCTAGATATTTTCCATAACAATGGATTCTTAACATGACATTAAAATTTCATTTCACTATTAGAAAATCATAATTTATTGTTTTTTCACCATATCCTTTTCAAACTTCACAAGAATATTACTTTAGTAATTGAGGTGACACATCTATATGATTATTTGTTCCAGTGGAAATGGAATCCTTCCTAGAAAAAAAGAAATGTTCTGATTAGAATTACAGCCTACAAGCAGTGTCACCCATACAGTGATACTTATAGACATTCTGACTTTACTTGTCTTCTTACACCCATCCTTATACTATCACAACTATTCCCTGAAATGTGGAGAGGCAGAAACTTCTTTCTGAGCTTGAGTGCTTTCTCTGACTCTCTATTTGCTGCTGCCACCCTTTCTTACAGGAGCAGCAGGGGCTGCTTTCAGAAGTCCGAAACCAATACGGTGGTTGGGGAGCCATGTGTTAGGTGTGGTTAGGGCCTGTCAACCAACTATGCTCAGTCCTTTACCCTCTGAGATATTTGAAAGCTCCTGGTGGATCTTTTGGTGTAGGAGTGAAGATTCAATAGAACAAATCTTTAAATGTGCTGGAGGCCTCTTTTCCTTTAGAGATGTGTTGCCTGGTTGAATTTTGGCTTCACACTTTATTTTCTTCTTCTCACTGCCTCTGATTACATCACTTGTTTATTTTGTTTTCGTTCTTTATTTTTTTCTTCTCCTTCTCCTGACTAATTTTGTCTCTGAAAATTCAGTTCATTTTAGAATATACTATATGTCAGGCAATGTTCTATTCTCCCTGTGCTTTTATCCCCGCAACCTAACAACCAAACTTTATTCTGTAGTTGACTTCCCCTTGGAAAAAAGAGACAAATCATATATATATATATATATATATATATATATATACACACACACACACACACACACACACACACATATACATATACACACACACACATGATTTCAGAATATTTTAGGTAATTGGGTAGGGAAAATTTTTTACAGTATTTTTAATATTACTGAAAGAGACTATGGACTATAATGATAACATCTGGTCATATGCTAATTGAAATGATTCCTGCATGTTTGAAGGCATCAGAGGTATCCTTTAACTTGTAAAATTTCTTTTTATTCTATAGACATAATCACCGTGGCATACCATTACAGAGAGATACTGTGGTCAGCAATGATGTAGGAGAGTAAAAGGAGGACAGTAGCATATTGAGTCAGCCTCTTAAGAGAAGCAATTACTAAGAAAATAGCTGTGTAGCTGAATCATAATTAAATATTGAAACTGATAGAAACTAATTAATTGGATGGTTTGGGTTTGGATTAAGTGCATGAAGAAATTTTTTTTTAACGTGAGAGAACTATGCATTTTGTTACTCTAGTAAGATTAAAATTAATCTGAGTAAGTATAAAGAGGACTGAGCAATTAATGCAATTTGTGGGTTCATTGTCACAAGCTAAAGAAGATAAATTTTGACAAATTTTTGTTGGAAAAACGTGATTTGCACCTAATGTGAAGTTATTTATAATCTTTATATATCCCACTTAATGTGACTGTTCATATATTTTACTGTGGAAACACTTATGTGTGGGTTTTGCTGCATATGATACATATACACAATATTACTTTTGCAAATTCTGAAAAAATCTGAATTCTGAAACATGTGGTTCCAAGAACTTCAGATACAGAATTATGAACTTTTGTATAATTATCAACTATTGGGAGGAGAATTGGAAGGGGAATTGTGAGTGAGCTAAAAACTCCTCTTTAATAGGCAGTGTCAGTAGCTCGGGTGTAAAATGGTTAAATCAAGACGTAAAAGTATATGCATATTATATAGGGTTATGGACCAGATGATTTAGATAGAAATTCAAAGAAATTTCCCTTTGAAGTGGAGAGGGATGGAGTGGGAGACTTGCTTCTCATCACATGCTCTCCAGAACTTTTTGAACTGTTAGCACATGCATGTATTATTTAGGTTTAAACAAATCAAATTAATTATTACAACAGACTTGCTCTGACAACCCTCAGAATGGGAGAAAATGTTTGCAAATGAAGCAACTGACAAAGGATTAATCTCCAAAATATACAAGCAGCTCATGTAGCTCAATATCAACAAAGCAAAAAACCCAATCCAAAAATGGGCAGAAGACCTAAATAGACATTTCTCCAAAGCAGATATACAGATTGCCAACAAACACATAAAAGGATGCTCAACATCACTAATCATTAGAGAAATGCAAATCAAAACTACAATGAGGTATCACCTCACACCGGTCAGAATGGCCATCATCAAAAAATCTACAAACAATAAATGCTGAAGAGGGTGTGGAGAAAAGGGAACCCTCGTGCACTGTTGGTGGGAATGTAAATTGATACAACCACTATGGAGAACAGTATGGAGGTTCCTTAAAAAACTAAAAATAGGGCTTCCCTGGTGGCGCAGTGGTTGAGAGTCCGCCTGCCGATGCAGGGGACACGGGTTCGTGCCCCGGTCCGGGAAGATCCCGCATGCCGCGGAGCGGCTGCGCCCGTGAGCCATGGCCGCTGAGCCTGCGCGTCCGGAGCCTGTGCTCCGCAGCGGGAGAGGCCACAGCAGTGAGAAGCAAAAAAAAAAAAAAAAAAAAAAAAAAACTAAAAATAGAGCTACCATATGATCCAGCAATCCCACTACTGGGCATATACCCTGAGATAAACATAATTCAAAAAGAGTCATGTACCACAATGTTCATTGCAGCACTATTTACAATAGCCAGGACATGGAAGCAACCTAAGTGTCCGTTGACAGATGAACAGATAAAGAAGATGTGGCACATATATACAATAGAATATTACTCACCATAAAAGGAAACGAAATTGAGTTATTTGTAGTGAGGTGGATGGACCTAGAATCTGTCATAGAGAGTGAAGTAAGTCAGAAAGAGAAAAACAAATACCGTATGCTAACACATATATATGGAATCTAAAAAAAAAAAAAGGTTCTGAAGAACCTAGGGGCAGGACAGGAATAAAGACACAGATGTAGAGAATGGACTTAAGGACACGGGGAGGGGGAAGGGTAAGCTGGGATGAAGTGAGAGAGTAGCATGGACATATATACACTACCAAATGTAAACTAGCTAGCTAGTGGGAAGCAGCCGCATAGCACAGGGAAATCAGCTCTGTTTTGTGTCCACCTAGAGGGGTGGGATAGGGAGGGTGGGAGGGAGAAACAAGAGGGAGGGGATATGGGGATATAAGTATACGTATAGCTGATTCCCTTTGTTATACAGCAGAAACTAACACAACAGTGTAAAGAAATTACACTCCAATAAACATGTATAAAAAAATAGAAACTTGCTCTGAGTTTGCACAATGTGCTAAGCACTATATTTGAAAATGTAAAAATTAAAACCTTCAAGAATTGTAATATGCAAAATAGACTATAAACAGTGAAGCATAATACAAAAAAGTAAGTGATAATCTAACTGTACAGAGAAGAGAGTGACTACTGTTTCTAGAACTAAGAGGGAGTGTAAATAGATGCAAGGGACTGTGTGCATCTATGTGTATATGAAGGTGATGAGCCTGGTGAACTGTGGGTGAAGGAAGAGGGAAGTCAGGCAGAGAAGTCGTCACAGTGACGACTTGTTAGAACCCAAAGGTCTCAATCCAAGAGAGGTAAGAGGGAGATGGAAATGGGGGAGAAGATGTGGAAAAGTTTATAATGGAGAGCACTTATCCATACCTTCCCTGTAGCCAGGGAAAACCAACCTGCAGCTCCTTAATTTAGACCTGTCTTCCCTGGCAAAGAGGAAGCTGTTCAGATAGTTTGTTGTTGTTGTTGTTTTCTTGGGGGGTGAAGGTGGAGGGGAGAAAGGTACGTTTTACGTAGGAAACCTGTGTCTTAATTTTACTCTCAAAATAGAAAACCGTGAGACATAAGCAGGAAAGTTTTTCAAGAAACTCAGTATAAAGTCAACTTTTTCTAGATTGCAAATTAAATGTATGACATAAGTGAAACATGGCTCATCTGACCAGGATCCTAAAGTAGGCAAACTAACTAAATCTCCCAGGTGGTCTTTAAGGACAGCCCTAAACCCAGAATTCATTGCACTAATCCAGCTTAAATATTTTAAGGGCGTGAACAAATATGGTGAGGTCATTGATGAGAAAGGGTTGTTTGCTTCCATACCCATCTTGGCAGCTGTAGCAGCTGTGGTATCTCTTCAAGCACCCAGATTATAGGTTAAACCGTCAAGTTGAGCCATTGAGTTTTAGAACTAGGTAGAAGTTTCTTGAAATATCAGGCTTTTGATGCAGCAGAAACAATGGCATGGGAGCTGTATGCAAAATGATTACAGTGGGGAGTGATCAGATACACTGGGAATAAATACAATATACAAAAACTTAATTTTAAAATGGAGAATGAGGACAACTCTCCAAAGAGAGCTCAACAAAAAATGCTTCAAGTACATGTAGAGTTAAGAGTGCACATGGGAGTGGCAGTGAGGCCTCTGACAGGTGGCAGGGGAAGTAAGTTGACAGATGAGCTTTACATTTCTTGAAACTTTGTCTTTATCTCAGAGTTCACAGAGGCGGATGGGAAGGCAACAGATGTCAGAAACAGCAGTGCTTCTCAGGGAAGATTAAATAGTAGAGGAAATGGAGATCACATTACCAAATAAGATGAGAAAGGAAAGCAGTGTGTCTAAACGGCACTGGATGGAATGACCAGGTGGAATGTGAAACAGAATTTTGATGAGATATCATATTATAGAAGTAAACATCAAGCTATCACAATGTATCTGGTTGAGATTCCATTAATTGATGACAATTATGGGTGCTTCCTTTATTTGTTAATAAAATAGCTCCATAGAGGATAAGAAAATTAAATTATTTATTTATTTATTTTTTATTGAAGTATAGTTGATTTACAATGTGTTAGTTTCTGGTGTATAGCAAAGTGATTCAGTTTTATGTATATACATATTTTTTCATATTCTTTTCCATTATGGTTTATGACAGGATATTGAATGTATTGATAGTTCCCTGTGCTGTACAGTAGGACCTTGTTGTTTATCTATTTTGTATATAGTAGTTTGTATCTGCTAATCCCAAGTTCCTAATTTATTCTTCCCCCACCCTCTTTCCCCTTTGATACCCCCCATACCATAGAAAAGTTTGTTTTTTATGTCTGTAAGTCTGTTTCTGTTTTGTAAATAAGTTCATTTCTCTCATATTTAGATTCCACATGTAAGTGATGTCATATATTTGTCTTTCTCTTTCTGACTTACTTCACTTAGTATGATAAACTCTAGGTCCATCCATGTTGCTGCAAATGGCATTAAGGAAAATAAAATTTTCAATTTTTAGATATATGTATATTGCTCCATTTCAGAATTGGTGGAAATTGAAAGTATTTTTGCGATTTGTTGCAAAGAACTAGGGTTTAGGAAGATTTGGGGTTGAGAGCTGATTGGATCACATGTTACTTTTCATTCATTTTTCCCCCCCATTTCACTTCCCTTCTCTTCCTTTATTTCTTCATCTTTTCTCCTTATTGCGACGTGTGGAAGTGGGAACTCCCATGTGGCAACTCACAAGCGGTATTCGAAGAAAGAAAATTTATTACTAAGGATATTGCCCACGTTATTCTTATATGAGTATATATTCACTAAGAAAACATTTATATAAGAAATGTAATCAATTAGATTTCTGATCCACATATTAAAGATCTTTTCAACTGAAAGAACTTGAGGCTGGAATTTGAAAGACCTGACCCCTAGTTCTAGCTTACTCCTAGTTAGCACTGTGACTTCAGGCAAGTCATATGCCCTCTTTGGCTGTCAGTTTCTTCAGCTGTAGAGAGAAACCTGAGATAATGTCAGTAATGAATGTTCTTGGTGGATTGAATACCAGAGTCTAAGTGGTGATTCTAGTTAAAGCAGATGGCATTCACTGTAATAACAGCAAGGGAAAGGGTGGCTCCAAGGGCAGAAAATTAGCTTGATAAAGGAGTTCCTACATTTTTAATCCATTCATTCTACTAATGCTAATCAAACATTACTGTGATTTTCTATGCCAGGAAATGTTTTTCTTCCAGATATCCACATTGCTCATTCTGTTGCCTCCTTTAGGTCTTTACTTAATGGTTCTCTTCTCATGAGACTTTCCTTCTTCCCTGTTTAAAATTGTGCACACACATGCATATGCACACCACACACACACACGTGCACACACACACACCCTTTCTGTGGAATTCCCTATTCCCCATTTTAATCTTTATTTTTCTCCATAGCACTCCTCATTTTCTAATATTCTAAAAAATTGCACTTGTTTATTTATTTATTTATATTTTTATTTATTTATTTTTTTTGCGGTACGCGGGCCTCTCACCGTTGTGGCCTCTCCCGCTGCGGAGCAGAGGCTCCGGACTCGCAGGCTCAGCGGCCATGGCTCACGGGCCCAGCCGCCCCGCGGCATGTGGGATCCTCCCGGACCGGGGCACGAACCCGTGTCCCCTGCATCGGCAGTCAGACTCTCAACCACTGCGCCACCAGGGAAGCCCTGCACTTGTTTATTTTATTATTTATATCTCCCACTAGAAAGTAAGATGAAGGCAAGGAATCTGTTTTGTTCAATGCTGTGTATTTAACACATAAAATAGAGCTTATCACGTATTCGACCCTCATTAAAGTCAAATTCTTGATCAAGTGGCTGAGGGACTCTAGACTGGTTGTGAGTATATTGCTGAAGTGAGAATGGATGGGGAGACTAGGAAGGTCAGAGGTTGTAATGGATCCATGACTGTAATTTTCAAGTGTTTTTAGCAATAGGATCTTTGCTTCAGATGGAAACTTATGTAGAGCCTCTTATAAAAAGAGTAAGCACAGACCTAGTCTGAGTGAAGCAGGTGAAAGGAATATGGCTTAGCCTGCTTTTCTCCTGCATCCTTAAGGTGGTCCCTGAAGAGACTCCGTATAGATTTCCTCAAATTTACCTAAGCTCAAAAATCACTTGGGTTACTTGTTAAAAATAGGAAAGAATGAGAGTATAGCAGGAAGTTGATAAAGGGGCAGAGGTTTATATCAAGTAGGTGACAGTTGGTAACAGAGAAGGGCAAGAATTTAAGAGGCTGAGCAGAGAGATAGGTTAGCAAAAGGGCAGTGGGGTCTAGTGAGTAAAGTAATTTTAATGGTGGTCAGTCACTTATACTTGTCTCCCACATGAGAAGAAAAAATTGGATCTTGGTTTGGGTTGAGAATCAGATATGTTTAAAAAGAGAAAAACAAAGCCATATTTAGGGGTTTGTTTTGTTGAATTTTATTATTGACAATGACGCCAAAGAACCAACATACAACCACTTGAACTAAATAGAACATGAACAGAGAGTTCTAAACATTCAATCATGTGATGGAAAGAAAATTCCATTGGTCAAAAATCTCATAGGAGATATAACTCACTCATTCATTAAACTAGTACACAAACAAAATCCAGAAAAAGATGTAGTCATATTCCTTGTTTTTTCATATTAAGTATAAATTTCTTTTTCTATCAGCAGATCATCATAGTCAAATTATCTAAGTTGTGCGACCTCTCCAGACACACCTGCACATCCCATTGTATACCCATTCTTTTGTGAAAATTCCCATATATCCTTTAACTTTTCACCCATCAATTCTTACAGTTCTTTGCATTCATTGAAATCAAAATTTCTTCTGAGAATATCACATCCTCAAAACTATATCAAATAGAGAATTCTCTTTTTCCCATTACCCTAGCTCCTCTTGGATGTCTCAGACTCCTCAGCATCAAAATACGCAAAATGGAACTCATGGCCCCACTGAACCCATGAGTTATCTCCATCTATTATTTCCTATCTAGTGAACATCATCTCCATGTCCAATCTATTACTTAAACCCTGTTAGTCTTCTAAGTAGTTTTCAAATATATATGTACTTCCTCTACTCTCCAACTTTAGCCCAAGCTACTGTTGTCTTCTTCCTTGACTCTTTTAACAGCTTCCTACCTGTTCTACTGTGTGCTTCTCATAGACATTCTCTAAATTCTTGGGAGTCTGCTCAAGGTGTCGCTCCATCAGTCACTTCTTTGCTGTTTTCACTGCCATTATCTCATTCCATCACCTTTTTATCTGGGCCATTGGAGCATCTAGCATCCCAGTTGCTGTCCCAACTTTTAGTCTCTGCCTTCTTCTATTTACAGTATATTCTAATACCAGTTTAATCTTCATAGAGCATACGTATTTCCCAACTGCCCTGTTGCTTATTGAATTAGATCCAGACCTACTAGTTTAGCATTCTCTTCACCAGAAATACCCTTTTCTTATACTTATGCCTATCAAAATTCTGCCCACCCTTTGAGACTCTTGAAGCTTTTCCTGACCTCCCTTAAGCCTGATGAGGCAAGTCTGTCCTTTGAACTCACATAGACCTGATGTCCTCTCTTACTATAGATTACAGACCTCCCTGAGAGCAGAGTTCCACATTTATATCCCCAGACGAACTTGCACTGTCCCTTGCATATGGTAAATACTCAATACATTTAATTAATTTTAGTACATTTTATTTGAGTAGCTTTTAGACCTTGAATCTCAGAAAAGAACTAAATTACTTTATTCATTTTAGTATTCTGGAGTTCCATAATAATCAAATGGAAACCACCCTGCATATGAAAGCATGGCTTCACTCTGTTTCATTTCAAAGTGAGCCAGGTCCTTTTACCAACAGAGAGGAAAAAAGGGGATTAAGCTGAAATTAATGTTTTAATGAAGATGAGGCAGATGGTAAATTGACCCATGGGAAACAAACAAACAAACAAAAAATCAACTTGCCACATGTTAGCAACAGAGACTCTTCATGATTGATGTTCAGTGACTTGGAAATTCTGTTCAGGGCAAACTGCATTTTCACTGCTTACTCACATACATTCTGAGGCATAGATTAATTTCAAAACAAGAACTTAAAGCTATAAGGAACCTCAGACATCAGCTTAGTTTGTGGTTTTCAAACTTTTCTCTCTCCTTTTTGTTTTTAAGCATTGGAACCATTTATTCAATCAAAATCTTCTGTGAAATCCCATTATATGAAAATAGAGTTGCTTTGGTTAAAGTAGGCTGGGAGGATCCAGCCCTCTTGCCTCAGGGCTCTCCAACTTCCATGGTGGCCCCCGAAGCACATCTAGAGAAGCCCCAGAATACTGGTGATCTAAGTTTGAAAACGAAGGATCTGTTCTCCCCTTTCATTCCTTACATGAGGAAACAGGTTCAGAGAGATTAATTACATGGCATGCCCAGAATTACAGTATTGAGCTATGGTAGAGCCAGGACTAGAACTTGGTTTCTTGCCATCCAGTCCAACATTCTCCTCCCATTTCACCACGCTGTTTTCTTTAGTGGCACATACCTCCTTCTAGTCATTTCAGTTTAGTCTTTATTTTTCCCAGTGGCAGCACATTTGAACAAAGAGCTCTGAAGTTCTTCTCTGAGTGTTTTGATAACTTTTGCTCAACACCTTAACTAGCAACTATTACCAAATGGCCAAATACCATATTTTTATATAAAGATGCATTAAGTCGGTAGCATGTTGACAGGCAATTCTAAGAACTCTTGTTTCACCCCAGCATTCAGGGGAACTTGGGATAATAAAGGTAAATAAGGGTAAAGGGCTAATAATTTTGAGGCCAGAATAGACAGGATTAAAAAGAGGGGAAATATACAGGACTTTTTAAATAGGAAGACCAACTGGAACTTAGAAAAAGTTTTGTTAACTCCATATTTCCCCAAATGAAAAATACTTCATTTTTTAAAAATTTGGTTTTATTGTTGTAAGAACATCTTACATGAGATCTACCCTTTTAATAAATTTTAAGTGTACAACAGAATTGTAAACTATAGGTACGCTGTTGTATAGCAGATCTCTAGAACTTATTTATCCTGCACAGTTGAAACTTTATGCCTTTGTTTGTTAGCGATTTACAATTTCCCCCACCCCTAGCCCCTGGCAACTACCATTCTACTCTCTCATTCTATGAGTTTGACTATTTTACATACTTCATAAAGTGGATCCAGCAATCCCAATTCTGGGTGTTATCCAAAAGAACTGAAGTCAAGATTTCAAAGAGATATTATCATCCTGACGATAGCTATTCACAATAGCCAAAATGTGGAAACAACCTAAATGTTCACCAATAGATGAATGGATAAAGAAAATGTTGTGTGTGTGTGTGTGTGTGTGTGTATATATATATATATATATATATATATATATATATACAATAGAATATTATTCAGCCTTAAAAAAGAAGGAAATCCTGCAATATGCAGCAACATGGGTAAACCCTGAAGACATTATGCTAATTGAAATAAGCCAGATACAGAAGGACAGATACCACATGATTCCACTTATGTGAGTTTTCTAAAATGGTCAAAATACTTTCTTTTAAGAACTTGTTTTTGAAAAAGTTCAAGAATAGAAAGTTTTAAATAACTCAACATCTTGCCATCTAGGAAAAAAGCCACTATTAACCCTTCCTTTAGACACCTCTCTTTTGAATGTAAATGCATGAATTTATAGAATTTAATATAAATATAATTATACTATCATGCTATTCTATAACCTGCTTCTCTCAGCCAAGAAAAATCTTGGTGCTCTTTCCACTGAATATAGATATGTCACTTTATTTCATAGTCACACAGTGTTCTTTTGTATAGATTTATCGACCATACTTTGCTCACTTTTTATTTTTTCTGCTGACTTTTAAACTGTAATGATAATAGTACCTACTTTATAATATTGTTGGAAGGATTAAATTACTAAATATATGGTAAAATGCTTAGAACAATAAGCACTTGACAACTGTTAGCTGTTATTAATATGTACTGTAATTTTTTAGCTAGTCCTCAGTTGATGGACAACTCAGCTTTTCAACAGTAACAAAGCAAATAACATTTCATATATGTCCACTTGTGCAAGTACTATTTAGGCTCTATTCCTAAAATAGAAAATGGAGTTACTGGGTCAAAGGACAGATACATTTAAAATTTTGGTCTTTTCACATCTCCCCTCTTCTAAGAGACTGTACTAATTAATATTCCAACCAAGAGTATTTAAAATATCTATCTCAGTATAGGATATTATCAGTCTGATGTGCAAATATTTACACACATGTAGTTTTAATGTGCGTTTCTTTGATCAATTGTGAGGTTTGGTGTCTTATGTTTTTTTGACCATTTGTCTTTCGTCATCTGAGAACTGCTAAAACTATCCTTGATCACTTTTCTGTTAGTGTTGTTTTTTTAAAAAACAGATTTTTTGAAGCTCTCTGAATATTAATTTTTAGCCATATATGTTCCCAGTACCTTTTCTCAAATTGTCATCTGTTTTTCTGTTTTGTCCATTATTTTGCCATGAAGAAGTATCTCATATCCATAAGACATTATATAGCTTCAGGTTTTGTGTCACATATCAAAAGTTGGGGTTTTTTTGTTTTTGTTTTTAACTCCAATCTTACCAAAATTATCACTTAAACTGTACTATTGGACTTTGAGTTCGACCCACCTAAAAATTATTTTTGGGGGGGTGGGGAACGGAGGCCAGTTCTTCTAAAGTCGTTTATCCAAAAGTCTGATTTGTACACAGATGTAGAGAACAAATGTATGGATACCAAGGGGGAAAGGGGTGGGGTGGGAAGAATTGGGATTGACACATATACACTACTGCTACTGTGTATAAAATAGACAACTGATGGGACCATACTATATAGCAGTGGTCCCCAGCCTTTTTGGCACCAGGGACTGATTTTGTGGAAGACAGTTTTTCCATGGAAGCAGGGGGATGGTGCAGGCGGTACTGTGAGCAATGGGGAGCAATGGGGAGCAGCAGATGAAGCTTCACTTGCTCACCCACTGCTCACCTCCTGCTGTGCAGCCTGGTTCCTAATAGGCCACGGACTGGGTATGGGTCTGAGGCCTGGGGGTTGGAGACCCCTGCTGTATAGCACAGGGAACTCTGCTTAATGCACTGTGGTATCCTAAATGGGAGGGAAATCCAAAAGGGCGGGGATGTATGTATATGTATGGCTGATTCATTTTGCTGTGCAGAAGAAGCTAACACAACACTGTAAAGCAACTATACTCCAATAAAAATTAATTTAAAAAAATACCCAAAAGTCTGATTTGTAATGCTACCTTTATCACAAAGTAAATTCTCATATGTTTCACTCTTTCTATGCTCTTTTCTATTCAACTGATCTGCCGGTGGACTTTTACAACAGGCATGTGATGTTTATCACTGTAATTTTTATATTAAATTAAAATTTTAATATTTGAAGGGTATATGACTTCTGATTACATTTTTTATTTTTTAGAAATCTCCTGTTTATTCAACTGTTTATTCTGCCAAATGAAATTTAGAATCATTTTTTCAAGTTACCTCTTGAAACTTTTCTCTGAGATTACATTATAGGTATTTAATTTTAGGATAATTTACAACGTTAAATATTAGAGTTTCCTATTCAAGATCTGTTTCTCATTTTATTTTAGCTTTGTCCCTCAGCATAATTTTATAAATTTATTCATAATGCACTGCACATTTCCTGTTAAACTTATTCCCGGGTATTTTCTAGTGAATACCCTACATTTATTTAATGATTGATTTGGAGTACCATCTGACAAAGTGAGTCTACAGTGTGAATATAATTTTTTTAAAATTTCCATCACACTTTTAATGTTTGAAAATCCTGTGTTTTAGGATAAAGCAAAGAAGTAAATTTGTTAATGCTATTAGAAACAACATTATCCACTGAATAAAAGTATAAACATAAAAAATATTTCCATCAACAGTTGTCACCAAAAGCCTCTCCTTTTGCCATTTTCCAATATGGAGCACAGTTTTCCAAAGGAGCTCAAACTATATTTCAGAATCCTTTAAACAATAGGTCATTTCTGAATAACATGTCTCACCTACATGCAGTTTCCATTAAAAAAAAAAAAAAACTTATTTGGCGAAGAGTTTACTATAAATTATTCAAAGAGTTATGTTTTCATTATTTTTCTAGTCTTACCTAAAGAAGAAACACAACTGGAAAGTCCTTGAGTTTGCAAACTCACTAGGGTTAAAAAATAAATACTCTAAATTCAACCAAACAGCCATTATGCTTAATTCCCATTCATGTAGCAAACAATTATTGAGACCTATTATGTTCAAAGTTAGAAGCAGAAAACTTTCCCTACTCTGCAGAGACTCATTGTCTAGTAGGAAAAACAGAGATGAGACCAATAATTGAAATACATATTCTGAACGATTAAATCTGATGAAATCAATAAGAGCTCGAAATCAAATGACAATTAAATACCTAATGGATACTGTATATGCGTGTGTGTGCACACACATGCATTAGTAGCACTTATTTGTAGTGAATAGCACACTCAGGCAGAAATATGCCTGGCTAAGGCAGGTTTCTGTAAGGTGTAACTGTTATCTCTTTTTCCCACTCTGCATACAAAAATGTTGTCAATAATAATCAGGTTAGACATACCCTATTTATAAGTCCTAACTCTAGCAATAACTTTTTGAATTTTAAAACTCAAGTGTTTAATAAAAAGATATGGGGGGCTTCCCTGGTGGTGCAGTGGTTGAGAGTCCGCCTGCCGATGCATGGGACATGGGTTCATGCCCCGGTCCGGGAAGATCCCACATGCCGCGGAGCGGCTAGGCCCGTGAGCTATGGCCGCTGAGCCTGCGTGTCCGGAGCCTGTGCCCCGCAACGGGAGAGGCCACAACAGTGAGAGGCCCGCGTACCGAAAAAAAAAAAAGATATGGGGAGAATGATCGAGTTCATGGTACAGAATAAGAGCTATATCCTTTTTTTCTAATTTAATTTATTTT
The DNA here is from genome assembly GCF_005190385.1 of Monodon monoceros. Classification (NCBI taxonomy): domain Eukaryota; kingdom Metazoa; phylum Chordata; class Mammalia; order Artiodactyla; family Monodontidae; genus Monodon; species Monodon monoceros. The sequence goes on along the minus strand of NW_021703774.1, from coordinate 55,495,054 downwards.
TTTTTTTGGCTGCATTGGGTCTTGGTTGCTGTGTGTAGGCTTTCTCTAGTTGCGGTGAGCCTGGGCTACTCTTCGTTGTGGTGCACAGGCTTCTCATTGCGGTGGCTTCTCTTGTTGCAGAGCATGGGCTCTAGGCAAGCGGGCTTCAGTAGTTGTGGCACAGGGCGCTAGAGCACGTGGGCTTCAGTAGTTGTGGCACGCAGGCTCAGTAGTTGTGGCGCATGGGCTTAGTTGTTCCATGGCATGTGGGATCTTCCGAATCAAGGATCGAACCCATGTCCCCTGCATTGGCAGGCAGATCCTTAACCACTGTGCCACCAGGGAAGTCCCAGAACTGTATCCTTCTTATTACATAGACATGTAGGTATATTACAATAAAGTAGAGTATAATAAAATATACCGACTCAGGCATGCATGTTGGGGTTCTTACATAAATTTCCTGCTTCTCCTCACTAAGAAACTGGTTAGGAGAATGCTTCTTTCATTGTCCAAGTTGTGCTGATTCTTCTCTGTATGCGCCAGTGTTCTCATCCTGTGCTGATCTGTGCTAGGACATCACATTCTTGTGTAAGTTCACTGTCTACGTACAGAAAACTCTCATCCTTTGCTTTTGCACATGTTCAAAGATCCATCTCCAGTGTTACTAGAGTTTTGTTTTGTTCTTTACTTCCTTCATTGGGGGAGTCAAAACTATGAGCCTGCTTGACCTGTCATGCTGGTGATGGCTCCGCCATGTTGTGATGTTTCTTGGTCAGCCTCTGTTCTGAGAACGCTGTGTATGCTGAGCTCTGCCCCCTGTGAGAATGAGCTAGAATTTTTAGTTTATGGGAACAAAGCACTTGTTTGGCATCCAAGCTCAAAAACTGCCTTTTCTCCATTGGACAAAATTGTGCATGGGATAACACGCCTATGGAATTCCATTGAATTATAGTCCTGCCTTCCTCATCACAGCAGAAGCTCATTACTGTTTAACCCAGTTGATTTTTTGAGAATTCCACTAAAGCTATGTCTTCCCCTCCTCCACACAATATGTGTGCATATACAAAAGTTTGCATATTGTTTCAGGCAATTGATTGGTTTGCTGGGAACCCCCAGCACTCTGGTGCTCTCTTGACTCCAGGAAAGAACGCTTTGTTAAACCACTTCACACCTACTATCATACAGGGCGCATGCTATTTGAAAAGTAGGAAAAATATACATACTAATAGAACGTTTTAATAAAGTTAGAATGTTCCTTTAAGTGAATGTTATTTTATGTTCGCTTTCTTTCTTTTTTTTTTTTACAGCTTGAAGGTTAAATGATATATTCCATGGGAATGTATCTCCTAGACATGTCTGTAGTATTTCCTCTACTTCTTCATTCTCTCTTTAACCCACTTCAACCCAGTTCAAGAAGGTTCTGTTCCCACCCTCCCCCAAAAGAGCACTTCTCATGGTTATCAATTTCCTATATCTTGACACATGTAATGGTTACTTTTCTAACTACATCTTACGTATTTCTTAGAAAGACTAAATATAATTCACTTCCCCCTCCATCTTAGAACATGTTCTCCTCTTTTCCTGATTTTTCTTACTAGCTATTTAGTATCTTTTAACTGATTCTTTCTCCACTCTTCCACCTCTAAATATTGGAGTGACCTGGGCCCTGTCCTCTTCTCTGTTGACACACACGCAGTAGCTGAACTCATCTAGTTTTTTTGGCTTTAACTACCATCTGTATGCCCTGTTTTTATGACTACCATAATTATATCTCTAACTCTGAACTCCAAATTTGGATATCTACCTACCTTCTGGACATATATAGTTGAATGCCTAATCAGCATTTTAAATATAACTTTCCAAGACAGGACTCAACCTACATGTCCCGTACTCCTCTTTATCTTAGCAACAGGAAAACATAAATGTCCACCTTTGATTCCTTTATTTTTCTCACCACCCTCCTTACACCTAATTCAGCTGCCCTGATTGTCATTCTAATACCTGGATTTTCCTTCTTGCTCCTTTATTTTTCTTTTCTTTTTTTTAACTTTTAATTTTTCTCTTATTTTTTATACAGCAGGTTCTTATTAGTCATCCATTTTATACACATCAGTGTATACATGTCAATCCCAATCTCCCAGTTCATCCCACCACCACCACCAGCCCCCGCCGCTTTCCCTCCTTGGTGTCCACACGTTTGTTCTCTACACCTGTGTCTCAGTTTCTGCCCTGCAAACCGTTTCATCTGTACCATTTTTCTAGATTCCACATATATGCATTAGTATACGATATTTTCCTCTTTCTGACTTCCTTCACTCCGTATGACAGTCTCTAGATGCATCCACGTCTCTACAAATGACCCAGTTTCGTTCCTTTTTATAGAAGAGTAATATACCATTGTATATATGTAACACAACTCCTTTATCCATTCATCTGTCGATGGGCATTTAGGTTGCTTCCATGACCTGGCTATTGTAAATAGTGCTGCAATGAACATTGGGGTGCATGTGTCTTTTTGAATTATGGTTTTCTCTGGGTATATGTCCACTACTGGGATTCCTGGGTCATATGGTAGTTCAATTTTTAGTTTTTTAAGGAACCGCCATACTGTTCTCCATAGTGGGCTGTATCAATTTACATTCCCACCAACAGTGCAAGAGGGTTCCCTTTTCTCCACACCCTCTCCAGCATTTGTTGTTTGTAGATATTTTGATGATGCCCATTCTAACTGGTGTGAGGTGTTACCTCATTGTGGTTTTGATTTGCATTTCTCTAATAATTAGTGATGTTGAGCAGCTTTTCATGTGCCTCTTGGCCATCTGTATGTCTTCTTTGGAGAAATGTCTATTTAGATCTGCACATTTTTGGATTGGGTTGTTTGTTTTTTTAATATTGAGCTGCATGAGCTGTTTATATATTTCAGAGATTAATCATTTGTCTCTTGATTCATTTGCAAATATTTTCTCCCATTTTGAGGGTTGTCTTTTCGTCTTGTTTATGGTTCACTTTGCTGTGCAAAAGCTTTTAAGTTTCATTAGGTCCCATTTGTTTATTTTTCTTTTTATTTCCATTACTCTAGGAGGTGGATCAAAAAAGATCTTGCTGTGATTTATGTCAAAGAGTGTTCTTCCTATGTTTTCCTCTAAGAGTTTTATAGTGTCCAGTCTTACATTTTGGTCTCTAATCCATTTTGAGTTTATTTTTGTGTATGGTGTTAGGGAGTGTTCTAATTTCATTCTTTTACGTATAGCTGTCCAGTTTTCCCAGCACCACTTATTGAAGAGACTGTCTTTTCTCCATTGTATAGCCTGCCCTCCTTTGTCATAGATTAGTTGACCATAGGTGCATGGGTTTATCTCTGGGCTTTATGTCCTGTTCCATTGATCTGTGTTTCTGTTTTTGTGCCAGTACCATACTGCCTTGAATTCTGTAGCTTTGTAGTATAGTCTGAAGTCAGAAAGTCTGATTCCTCCAGCTCTGTTTTTTTCCCCTCAAGACTGCTTTGGCTATTTGTGGTCTTTTGTGTCTCTGTACAAATTTTAAGATTTTTTGTTCTAGTTCCATAAAAAATGCCATTGGTAATTTGATAGGGATTGCATTGTATCTGTAGATTGTTTTGGGTAGTATCGTCACTTTCACAATATTGATTCTTCCAATCCAAGAACACGGTATATCTCTCCATCTGTTGGTATCATGTTTAATTTCTTTCATCAGTGTCTTATAGTTTTCTACTGCAGGTCTTTTGTCTCCCTAGGTAGGTTTATTCGTAGGTATTTTATTCTTTTTGTTGCAATGGTAAATGGGAGTGTTTCCTTAATTTCTCTTTCAGATTTTTCATCATTAGTGTATAGAAATGCAAGAGATTTCTGTGCATTAATTTTGTATCCTGCAACTTTACCAAATTCATTGATTACCTCTAGGAGTTTTCTGGTAGCATCTTTAGGATTCTCTATGTATAGTGTCATGTCATCTGCAAAGAGTAACAGTTTTACTTCTTCGTTTCCAATTTGTATTCCTTTTATTTCTTTTTCTTCTCTGATTGCCGTGGCTAGGACTTCCAAAACTATGTTGAATACTAGTGGTGAGAGTGGACATCCTTGTCTTGTTCCTGATCTTAGAGGAAATGCTTTCAGTTTTTCACTATTGAGAGTGATGTTTGCTGTGGGTTTGTCGTCTATGCCTTTATTATGTTGAAGTAGGTTCCCTCTATGCCCACTTTCTGGAGAGTGTATATATATATATATATATATATATATATATATATATATATAGCGCATATATACTAGTATATATAAATCATAAATGGGTGTTGAATTTTGTCAAAAGTGTTTTCTGCATCTATTGAGATGATCACATGGTTTTTATTCTTCAATTTGTTAATATGGTGTATCACATTGATTGATTTGTGTATATTGAAGAACCCTTGCGTCTCTGGGATAAATCCCACTTGATCATGGCGTATGATCCTTTTAATGTGTTGTTGGATTCTGTTTACTAGTATTTTGTTGAGGATTTTTGCATCTATATTCATTTTTGATATTGGTCTGTGATTTTCTTTTTTTGTAGTATCTTTGGTTTTGGTATCAGGGTGATGGTGGCCTTATAGAATGAGTTTGGGAGTTTTCCTTCCTCTGCAATTTTTTGGAAGTATTTGAGAAGGTTAGCTCTTCTCTAAATGTTTGATAGAATTCACCTGTGAAGCCATCTTGTCCTGGACTTTTGTTTGTTGGAAGATTTTTAATCACAGTTTCAATTTTATGACTTGTGATTGGTCTATTCATATTTTGTATTTCTTCCTTGGAAGGTTGGAAGGTTATACCTCAGTCTTGGAAGGTTATACCTTTCTAAGAATTTGTCCATTTATTCCAGGTTGTCCATTTTATTGGCATAGAGTTGCTTGTAGTAGTCTTTTAGGATGCTTTGTATTTCTGTGGTGTCTGTTGTAACTTCTCCTTTTTCAGTTCTAATTTTATTGATTTGAGTCCTCTCCCTCTTTTTCTTGATGAGCCTTGCTAATGGTTTCTCAATTTTGTTTATCTTCTCAAAGAACCAGCTTTTAGTTTTATTGATCTTTGCTATTGTTTTCTTTGTTTTTATTTCATTTATTTCTGCTCTGATCTTTATGATTTCTTTCCTTCTGCTAATTTAGTATTTTGTTTGTTCTTTTTCTAGTTCCTTTAGGTGTAAGGTTAGATTGTTTATTTGAGATTTTTTCTTGTTTCTTGAGGTAGGCTGGTATAAATATAAACTTCCCTCTTAGAACTGCTTTTGCTGCATCCCATAGGTTTTGGATCATCATGTTTTCATTGTCATTTTTCTCTAGCTGTTTTTTGATTTCCTCTTCGATTTCTTCAGTGATCTCTTGGTTATTTAGTAATATACTGTTTAGCCTCCATGTGTTTGTGTTATTTACGTTTTTTTCCCTGTAATTCATTTCTAATCTCATAGCGTTGTGGTCAGAAAAGATGCTTGATATGATTTCAATTTTCTTAAATTTACTGAGGCTTGATTTGTGACCCAAGATGTGATCTATCCTGGAGAATGTTCCATGTGCACTTGAGAAGAAAGTGTAATCTGCTGTTTTTGGATGGAATATCCTATAAATATCAATTAAATCTACCGGGTTTATTGTGTCATTTAAAGCTTGTGTTTCCTTATTAATTTTCTGTCTGGATGATCTGTCCATTGGTGTAAGTAAGGTGTTAAAGTCCCTCACTATTATTGTGTTACTGTCGATTTCCTCTTTTATAGCTGTTAGCAGTTGCCTTATGTATTGAGGTGCTCCTATGTTGGGGGCATATATATTTATAATTGTTATATCTTCTTCTTGGATTGATCCCTTGATCATTCTGTAGTGTCATTCCTTGTCTCTTGTAATATTCTTTATTTTAAAGTCTATTTTATCTGATATGAGTTTTGCTACTCCAGCTTTCTTTTGATTTCCATTTGCATGGAATATAATTTTCCATCCCCTCACTTTCAGTCTGTATGTGTCCCTAGGTCGGAAGGGGGTCTCTTGTAGACGGCATATATATAAGTCTTGTTTTTGTATCCATTCATCAAGCCTGTGTCTTTTGGTTGGAGCATTTAATCCATTCACATTTAAGGTAATTATCGATATGTATGTTCCTATTACCATTTTCTTAATTGTTTTGGGTTTGTTTTTATAGGTCCTTTTCTTCTCTTGTGTTTCCCACTTCAGTAAGTTCCTTTAGCATTTGCTGTAGGGCTCGTTTGGTGGTGCTCTGTTCTCTTAGCTTTTGCTTGTCTGTAAAGCTTTTGATTTCTCCATTGAATCAGAATGAGATCTTTGCTGGGTAGAGTAATCTTGGTTGTAGGTTCTTCCCTTTCATCACTTTGAGTATATCATGCCACTCTCTTCTGACTTGTAGAGTTTCTGCTGAGAAATCAGCTGTTAACCTTATGGGAGTTCCCTTGTATGCTATTTGTCGTTTTACCCTTGCTGCTTTCGATAATTTTCCTTTGTCTTTAATTTTTGCCAATTTGATTACTATGTGTCTCGGCGTGTTTCTCCTTGGGTTTAGCCTGTATGGGACTCTCTGCGCTTCCTGGACTTGGGTGGCTATTTCCTTTCCCATGTTAGGGGGGTTTTTGACTATAATCTCTTCAGATATTTTCTCAGGTCCTTTCTCTCTCTGTTCTCCTTCTGGGACCCCTATAATGCGAATGTTGTTGCGTGTAATGTTGTCCCAGAGGTCTCTTAGGCTGTCTTCATTTCTTTTCATTCTTTTTTCTTTATTCTGTTCCACAGCAGTGAATTCCACCATTCTGTCTTCCACATCACTTATCCGTTCTCCTGCCTCAGTTATTCTGCTATTGATTCCTTCTAGTGTATTTTTCATTTCAGTTATTGTATTGTTCATCTCTGTTTGTTTGTTCTTTAATTCTTCTAGATCTTTGTTAAACATTTCTTGCATCTTCTCGATCTTTGCCTCCATTCTTTCTCCGAGGTCCTGGATCATCTTCACTGTCATTATTCTGAATTCTTTTCCTGGAGGGTTGCCTATCTCCACTTCATTTAGTCATTTTTCTGGGGTTTTACCTTGTTCCTTCATCTGGTACATAGCCCTCTGCCTTTTCATCTTGTCTGTCTTTCTATCAGGATTGTAGTTATTGCTTCTGCTGTCTGCCCTCTGGTGGATGAGGCTATCTGAGAGGTTTGTGCAAGTTTCCTGATGGGAGGGACTGGTGGTGGGTAGAGCTGGCTGTTGCTCTGGTGGGCAGAGCTCAGTAAAACTTTAATCCACTTGTCTGCTGATGGGTGGGGCTGGGTTCCCTCCCTGTTGGTTGTTTGGCCTGAGGCAACCCAACACTGGGGCCTACCTGGACTCTTTGGTGGGGCTAATGGCAGACTCTGGGAGGGCTCATGCCAAGGAGTACTTCCCAGAACTTCTGCTGCTAGTGTCCTTGTCCTCACGGTGAGACAGAGCCACCCCTCAACTCTGCAGGAGACCCTCCAACACTAGCAGGTAGGTCTGGTTCAGTCTCTATGGGGTCACTGCTCCTTCCCCTGGGTCCCTATGCGCATAGTACTTTGTGTTTGCCCCCCAAGAGTGGAGTCTCTGTTTCCCCCAGTCCTGTCGAAGTCCTGCAATCAAATCCCGCTAGCCTTCAAAGTCTGATTCTCTAGGAATTCCTCCTCCTGTTGCCAGATCCCCAGGTTCAGAAGCCTGACGTGGGGCTCAGAACCTTCACTCCAGTGGGTGGACTTCTGTGGTGTAAGTGTTCTCCAGTTTGTGAGTCACCCACCCAGCAGTTATGGGATTTGATTTTATGTGATTGCGCCCCTCCTACCGTATTGTGGCTTCTCCTTTGTCTTTGGATGTGGGGTGTCTTTTTTGGTGGGTTCCAGTGTCTTTCTGTCCATGATTGTTCAGCAGTTAGTTGTAATTCCGGCGTTCTCGCAAGAGGGAGTCACCCCTTTATTTTTCATAATACTCCATCACTAAGTTTTTTTTCAGCCTGTCCTTTTTCTAATCATCCCTTCCAAAGTGATGGATTTTAATTCACATTAAAAGATGGTTATAGTTCTTAAAATTTTAAATATAAGTAAATAAATATAAAAATAATTTTTTGTAAGGAGAACTTATCATTGAGGCCTACTGTAATACCAATGTGTAATGTTGTAGTAAGGAACGGAGAGGTTGCAAAAATGGTTTATAAACCCTTACACACTAAAAAAACCAATTGTACTTTTTTATTAGTTAAGAAGTTGATGTTATTAGCACTACTGAAAATGAAGCTAATGTATCAGTTAAAATTCAATAATTATGGAACATGTGTCTTCTACAAAGCTGGGTCTTGTAAATACTGAGAAAAATTAGAGTTACTTAAATAAGTCACTGCCAAGGACGGGAGGCAGACAGATAAGTAAATAAATATGATAGTGAAAGAAGTACAACAACAAAGACATGTAAAAGATAAAGTGGAGGCAGCCAGGAGGGTGTGATTGACTGCAGTGGAGAGGGTATGTCCATCACCCATCTGCTCAAGCTAAAAACAGAGGTGCTTTCCTCCATTCCTATCTTTACTTCGTTCCTCTTTCTATCTGATTCAGGTTCAAGATTTGCTGACTCTACTCCAGGGACTGTCAAACCTTGTCTGTAAGAGGCAGATAGTATATATTTTAGGCTTTGTATGCCACATGTGGTTTCTGTCACGTATTTTTCTTCTCTTTCATTTTTTCATAACCATTTAACATAGTAAAAATCATTCTTAGCTATTAGGACCTTATGAACATAAGCTAAGGGCAGATTTAGCCCTCTGGGCTGTAGTTTGCCAAGAACTGCTCTCCTCTAAAACCTTTTCCCAAGCCCAGTCACTTCTCTCTTCCACCGCTATCCTAGCTGTAAAGACCACTGTCTCTTTCCTGCACTACTGCATTAGTCTCCTATTTGGTTTCCTGCTCCTACTCTTGGCCCTCCCTAATTCACACTCCACAAAGTGGCCAGATGATCTTTTAAATCATACGTATCACTTCCCATGTCAAGGAAGGCTTCTGTGATGAACCTATAAAAAAATAATGTCTTGCAACTTTTCTGTTATACTTAAAGAACTGAGGTTGCTTTTTTTCTTTTTTTTGGTGGTGGGGGGAGGTGAGGATCCTGGTATTTTTAGAAAAGCAATATAGTTTTCATCACTCTAATTTTATTTTAAATATGTTAACACAGTTAAAATAAGAAGGGATGTGAGATTTATCTTTTTATATATTGAAATATAATTATTCTGAATAATAAAAGAGGAATTAATTAAACTTATAAGTAACCATTAAATCTAATTGTAAATAACTCAGTAAGTATTTAAGTTCAGCAAGAGTAAGAAAAGGAGGACGAGTGGGAGGAGGGGGGTGAGGAGCATGGGGCAGGAAAGAGGATGACACACTGTCATCTAAAGTTGGATAAAACTCAGTATTTGGGGCTTCCCTGGTGGCACAGTGGTTGAGAGTCCGCCTGCCGATGCAGGGGACACGGGTTCGTGCCCCGGTCCGGGAAGATCCCACATTCCGCGGAGCGGCTGGGCCCATGAGCCATGGCCGCTGAGCCTGCGCGTCCGGAGCCTGTGCTCCGCAACGGGAGAGGCCACAGCAGTGAGAGGCCTGCGTACCGCAAAAAAAAAAAAAAGAAAACTCAGTATTTGTATTTATATTGTTTATCTCTCTTTGGGTTGCTCTGGGTCTTTATTTGTCTGGTCCTGTCTGTGTAAAACTTTTTCTATGTTATTAATGAGGTCTAGGCGTGAAAATCTCCATAACCCCCACTTCTATTACTTTCTACAAGCTTCTTGATGATGTCTTTTCTTACCCTTAGCACCACCTTTTTCTGCTGTGTTCTCCCTTCCTCTTCCTTTGATTCACCCATTCTTCTTTTGTTAAGGGCCCAACCTTATTTTGTCTTTCCCAGGTATCCCTAATTCTTCCACAGCTCTATTTTTGAACCATACAACTCAGCATTTTACCAACCCGGCTTCTTAAAGGAAGCAGATAATTTGCAGCAAAAATTAAACATAGGTTCAATTACACATGTCAGTATGAATTAGACACATATTATTGAGATATTTTCAAGGGTTACTCTTTTAAATAGTACCTTCTTTTTCTCAAAAGATGAAAATGCTTTTTTCATCTATTGCCTCTTAGTTCCCATAACATTAAGTTTATTTGTTTTCATTTTTCAATTGAAGGATTGAGTTTGTGTATTATTATCCCTGCTTTACATATAGTGAAAGTGAAGTGCAGAGCAGGAAAACAGTCCCCCCAAGGACCCTCAATGTATGCTCCAGCCAAGGCTGGGCCTCCCAGGTTCTGAGGGCCAGAGTGTTTTTTCTCCTGGTTGTGCTGAGGGCAATTAGAAATTAAAGCAATTCCTAAGCTATGCTCCAAGTTATTTATAAGTCAGGGTCATTTGTTTGTACCTGTTTTGACCATGTCGACCCTTTTAAGAGAATTCCAAATACACTTTCCCTAAATCAGTGTTTCTGAAACTTGGGTAATGTCCAAACACCCTTTAAAGAAAAGAATCCTCATCAGTTATAAACATAGGTAAACTATTTTTGTTTGTAATATTATTTATGTATGAACACAAAATTATTTTATTTTAAATATCTACAAATATATAAGTACCTTATGCTTATCATTCTACTTTAAAAAAGCAAAGAAAGTCAAATTCAAACAGAACTATATTACCAAAAAACTTTGCTTGATCAACAACATTAATGGGAGAGATGATGTCCTTTTAGGAAATGTCTTTAGCTAGTCAACAGGAATGTGTTCTGGCTGCCAGGCATAGTGTATCTTGAGATTGGCATACTCTGTGCTGTATGACCCCACCATCCTCCTGCCACTTTTATCCTGTTGGAATGAAACTTCCATCCACCCATGGTACTGTGATGTCATTAGAGGAAAGTACGTAACTGGTATATTGACATCTGTCTCTGCTCTTTTTTTCATCAGTATTCTGCAGAGTACTCTTACTTAGTGCATACACAAACATGGACACTGAAACTGAATGCCAGTGTTCACTTATAGAGTGGCTTTTCAGAAAATCCTTTATACTAATTTTATTAAATACCAACACAAAATTTTTTTAAATTCTCACAAGACCTCATAGACTCTGGGGGTCAGGAGACTCTAATTGCAGAAACACTACTCTAAGCATACTGCTTTAAGATATGGAGAAGCAGTCAGGGTTTTCTGGTCCAGGCTTGGACTAGGCAGGTACATACTGGGATGATTTAAGGGCAACCCAAGGATCTCAGGTCTACCACGTGGCCAAAGCACTTGAATGACTCAGTCCTTTCAGGTGAAAGGATTGAAGTACCCAATTTAAATGCAAAAATATTACCTGGGAGGGACTTCCCTGGGGGTCCAGTTGTTCAGACTTTGCCTTCCAATGCAGGCGGTGCCCTTAGATCCCTGGGTTGGGAGCTAAGGTCCCACATGCCTCGTGGCCAAAAAAAAAACAAAAAAACCCAAAACATAAAACGGAAGCAATATTGTAACAAATTTAATAAAGACTTTAAAAATGGTCCACATCAAAAAAATCTTTAAAAAACATTTCTAAAAAAAATATTTCCTGGGAAGAATAATTAATAACAATTGATTTTCTAGCGACATTAATTTATTATAAATGTAATTGTGCATGAAACAAAGCCTAGCAGAAGGAGGCAGAGTAGAGGTGAGTTTGATATCATCATAAATCAACGTGTATTAAGTATCTACTAGTATCAGCGATCTACGGAGATAAACAGATTTCCCCACTCTTGGCTTTTAAAATCTAGTTGGTAATATACAGGACAAGTGGAGTGAGAGGGGGATCTTTCTTGGGACATAGCAGAGGGAGAAATTTACACACTAGGCAGCAGCAAAGCAGGCAGCCCAGGCCATCTTGGTGTGGAATCCACAGAGAAGAGAAACTGCCTTAATGGAAGATGTTTGGAGAAAGAAAACAAGCCTTTCCTACTTTTTAGTTTCCTAGTCAGTCTTGAGACTCCTGCTTATTTTTTTTGAAGTATCATAATATATCTGTAATAAAAAGTAGATGATTCTTCAATATTGAATTTCATTTTTGTATTTCCTTCAGAACTTGCACTCCCTCCAAGTAATTTCCTTGATCTATTTGGTACAATCCACCGTGGGAGTGAAGGAGAGGAATTAGTATCACCCCTTAGCCTGTAGTCACATTTCCTCTCTCTGGATATGGACATAGTCCGACAGTTCTGGGTTTCTTACAAACCTTGCTTGAATAAGAACGCAGAGTTGAAAGTTGTTGATACTGTTTCACTGCTTGTCACCCTCCTGGCTTGATATTGTTCATGTGATAAATACAGTGTTTAATGTGTGTTTATCTACTGGGCATGTAATTAACTCATTTCCCTCATAGTTCTATAGCTTACAAGTGTAAAAGCTTACTATTGTAAGTATGTTGAAGAAACACCCACCTTCTGTTTTTACTGGTGGGAAGATGATGGCTAATAAAGTGTCCCCAAGGAAAGGTAAACAAACATTAGGAATCCCTAAATGCACAGACCTCTGCATGATCTCATTTAATCATCACACCCCCTATGAAGCAAGAAGTATCACCTCTATATAGAGGTAAAATAAGGCTTAGAGAAATCAAGTAATTTGCCTGGGTTCACATGGCTAGTGTCAGAGCTCATATGTGAACCCCTACGTCTTAATTCCAAACCATGTGTGTCCTTGTCCTTGACTCACTGGTCGTTGTTTCTCAGAGACTGGGGATAGGCCACCTGTGCATGCAGTGAAAGCAGAAAGCACTTCTAGCTTAGGTAGCTTTTGGTTTCTTTTGGTTCCTTCTACAGGTCACTTCACTCTCCCTTTCTCTGTCTTCCCCCCACCTGCTCCTTTCTGTTTCTCTGTGCTACTTTTGTTCTTCATCACCCTTCCCCAAGAAAGCAGTGGGCAAGCTAGGATTAGGACTGATGGAGAAGAACTATTCCACTTCTTTTTCCCTTGTCCAAAGCTTGTTTCTGGGTGGACATGTGTTTGAGCCAATAGCAGTGCACAGACCACCAGCTGTGCTCCGAGCAATCCAGCCAAATGTCATTTTAAGTCCAGGACTGCATCTCAGAAGGCACATGGAAGGGCCCCCTTTTTCCCTGTTCCCATCTTGAGCCCACACTCCCTGGAACACAGGGAGAAGGGCTCTCAGTAAAGTACAGAGGGCATGATACTCAGGTCTCCTTTTCAAACAGTTGTTTCCCTCTCAGAAGGAACCTCATTGAATTATGTTAATATCAGCAGAGGAGTGGGAGGGGTAGCTTAATGGTCAATTCAGAGGACTTCAGAAAAGCTCACTGGTTTGGTTGAATGCTCAGTCCTGTTGCTTTTTTCCTTAGTGCTGCCTCTTTTTGAATGTTGCTTTGCTGAAATGATAGGGGAGAGAGGGAAAAATTGAGCCTTGATTTTTGTCTGAAGCTTGGTGACAAATGATGGGAGTAAAATTTAAACCGTTCATCTACTGAGTTCTGGGAATTGTCAGAGGATTTTATTTGTACATGCCTTCCTGACACCCACTTTTCTAAAATAAGTAAAAATTATGCTGAATTCGTAAACAAGTTACTTTTATTGAGTTGAACTTTTACAAATGTATGGTGCATTTAGCCAAAATAACACTTTTATTTAATACAATTATACTCAAAGGACTATGCATGTAGAATTTTGTACGATTAATATGCACTTGAAAGCGTTACAAAGTAAGCATAATTTCAGAGTTTGTGGGATCTCTTAAATTCACTTTGTAATTTAATGTGCAGCCACAGAAGTCAAAATTGAGGCTTATTACCACCAGGAATTTGTATTATATCACATACCTTTTCATGTAAACTAGTCACCATTCCAAACTTGAAACTTTCTCTTTTAAAAAATAAATTGTGATGCCTTGGAACACAGAAAGAAGTGAAGAAATGAGACGATTAAACATTTGAAATATGCTAATTTTAAAGTGCTTGCAGTATGTTTTGCCATGCTAAGTAAAGTCCCTATACTTAGCTTAGTAGTAGAGAAAATTTAACCCATGAAGTTCACTGTGATTATAGAGGTAGTTGGTAATAGTTTATGAATATACATGCCACCAGGAATTTTTCTTTCTGTTTTATTCACATCATTTGACTTATTTTGTTTCTTATAAATCTGCTCAAATGCTGTCACCTACCCCCTGAATTTTCAATTTAAAATTTCTCATACAGGTTATTTCTCCTATGTATATAATTTTTCCTAGCTAAAGACTCTTTCCTTGAGTGAAAAGCCCTGGAAATTCATAACTGCATAGCTTTCTCGCTCTCTCTCTCTCACTCACACACACTCACACTCACGCTCACGTTCACATTCACATGCTTGCTAATAATCAGTTCATGTAGTTTTTTTAAAACGACTATTAAAATGGGAAATGTTTATTCTTCTACTTTACTGGATATTCATTTTTGCTAAGACATAATAGTACATGATGACTAGATATTGTTACTGTATTTTCAGAGTTCTTAATTATCAACAACAGAATCTACTCTAGCTACTTTAAGTAGCAAAATGTTAATTAAGGGAGATATACTGTTCAAAGAACCTTTAGGAGGGAAAAATTACAGAAATAGGCTGAGTTTCCAGGAATGGTTCTCCAAATTAAATTTCAGAACTGGGTTGCCAGGGAGCTGTTTCCTCCACCAATCCGGAGGCAACACAATCAGGAAGCCACCCTATATTATATAGCCCCTGGATTCAGAGCCATAGCACCTCTGCCATGATCCAGGCCAACAAAACAGGTGCCACATCCTCTGTCTCTTTTCACCGTGACTCACTTCTGAATCAAAGTCTGGCATGAGCACATCAGATTGGCTGAAACTATGTCTCATCTGGAGCCCCCACTGTAAGAGCAAGATTGGGAAGGGAAGGGGAGTTTTGAATTGAACTCAAACGTCACAAGGAGGTTGGAATGGGTGTTGAGATAGTCCATCCTCAGAATCCACTTCAGTTAATAGCTGTGATATATATAATCTATGGTGATTCTGTGCCATTCAGCTACTTGGAAATTCTATGTGTGAGTGAGGCTTGCGAAATATAGGATCTCCTTGTAAGGCGATCAGGTAGAAAGCTGGCTTTTCTCTTGAAATGTTAGGATATGGGGCATTTTCTCTGAATCTATTTAGCTTCCCAGAGAACAACAGTCCAATATCCTGCCTGACAGAGGAATAGAAATCCATCTGGTTGCTGGCATTCTGGGGGGAGGGCAGGAAAGGGGGCTGAGGGACAGCATTTCAGTATAAAGACTTTCACTAAGTTCTCTTGTTTTTAACCCATGTTTGCTGTCCACCCTGCCTGGTATATCTGGGTCCAAAACTTCTTTTGTATAATCTTTTCTCTAGGGAAAAGCCTCTGGTCTCCTGCTGGGTTTAAGGAATGGGCTGCCATATTTAGAGGGAAGTCATCAGTTGCTCTGTGTACTTCTGTGCATGGCTGTATCTGATCCTGCCCTTTCACTCCCACAACTCCCACAACTGTATCCCTTCATGTGAGGTACCAGGTGCCTCCAAGGGGAAGACAGGACCCAAGTGGGGTGGCTTCTCCTCCATTCTCTCTCCGTGTAGGTGTTAGGAGGTGATAACTCCTCTCTGTGTGCTAAGTTAATGAATGCTCCTCTGTCTGCTTTCTCTCTTCCAAAGCTTTTGGGAAATCTCCTGTCCACTGTTTTCTCCCCTCCCATTTTCTTTGTCCTTGTGAATCAATATCTTTTTATTCCTTTACTGTTATATAGTGGGTTTGGAGGAGGGAAAGGCTATATATGCATGCAATCAATCTACCATGCTTAACCATTAAGTCCTTTAAATTTATTCTTTAGTGCACTTATTATATCTGTCTTTTACATTGTCAGTGTATGTACAAATATTCATGAATATTGCTTTAAATATAAGGATTAATATAGAGATTAAATATAAACATTTAAGAATAAAATCATTAATGTTCTCACTTTCAAATTATAAAAGTACCTTTTTAATCGGGGGTAAGAGCAGTCCACATTTTGAGGGTATCAGATGTACCTGAAATCATAGGGCAATATATATATACTAAAGGAAAAAAAAAAAAAAAGTGGTATTGCCCAAGAATGCCATGAGAAGGGAGGAGGGAGCCCTCCAGTGGGCTCTTATGGCCAGACAGGCTTCCTGGAGGAGGTGGAGATTTAACTGGACTCTGAAGAGAGAGAAGGAGCCAGGAAAAAAGCAGTGTCTCCAGTTGGGTAATGACAAGTGTGACTGTATTTCCCTTACCCAGTAGAGATATGCCAGTGTGTAGCTCCATTTAAGGATCTGAGTGAGTGCGGAGGGGGTAGCCATGAAGCCAATAGCATATATAAACCATGGAGTTTTCCTGGGCCTACTAGGACAGCCCGTCAAAGGCACACATAGACAGTTTCTTCAGTGCCCAAGAGGAAACTCTAAAGAAGTACTATTTACTAGCAGTGTGCTGGCTCACAGATGCTATTTACTACTCAAAATGTAATTCTGATTAAAGCAGGGTATTAAAACCCAACTAAAAAGATGGGTAGTTTATGAGTTTCATACTTGTACATCTCTATAGTTATAACTTTTTAATAGCAATAAACACCAGATTTTAGTTTTCAACAGCATGTGGAACTAGTAATCTGGTATTCTCAATATTTTTATAGGCTCTTTTTTCTTTGATATTTTGATTATTTTATAAGTCAGTCATCATCTCTGAGTCCTTAATCTAGGCAAAGCACCATGCCAGCCTATGAGGGAACTCAGGCATATGTGCATTCAACACTTTGTAGAATGTCAACTATGCAACCAAAAGTAAGAAGGAAGCAGTTGCTTCCCTCAAAGACTTGATGCTTTGATGGGGAGGTCAGGATATAGTTATAGTGTAGCAAGGGAGCAAGACACATTGAATAACAAAAATAATTTAAAAAGGTAATAATAGTAATGGGTTCACTCTTTCCCTTAGGAGTTTACCTGGTAGTTGGAAAGGCAGAACATACACACACTTAGATGAAACATTTGGACACTTAGAAAATAAGACAAAAGTACAAAGTAATGTAGTACAAACCAAGCACACAAGTTCTGTCAAGGGATCAGACTTGGGTGGGAGGAATCCTGGAAATGGTACAGGAGGCCTGAGTGCCATGCCTGGCCATAGCAGGAGCTTGTGGTGGTTCAGGAGCAATGCATACTTGGGTGAGTTTTTGGTGGGCACATCAAAGTGCCCAATCAGGCAGGCAGAGCATGGCAGGAGTGGTTTGAACTGGAAGGATTTGCTAGATTGTATCCATGGTTCTGAGAGATGCTGTTTGCTCAGTTAGAAGTCACAGGGAGCTACATGGAGCTGCTTGGTGTAGTGGACTTAAAGGGGTGAGGCGAATCAAGTTCCAGGCAGACTGGAAGTGAGAGCAGAGCCCTGGCACTGTGGGAACATCTGGAGAATAAGACTAGTAGGTGAACCAGACTCTGGAAGAGGGATCCGGAGATCCAGGCCTGTGTACTAGAGTCCTTAGTCATTGCAGCTGCATTTCTTAGGGCGAGAGGATGAGTCTTAATGGGCAGGTTTCTCATATCCCCACTGCTGCTTCAATTGAGAACCTACACTTTTTAATCTACTTAATGTAATGGGCTTCAGTGTCAGAATTTTTTTAAAGGATCCCACTGATTTGAAAATAATACGTCTACAAATAGGGTGGGGAAGGAAAAGAAGACAGAAAAATGAGACCTATAATACTTGAAGAAAAAATGTACATTGAGCTAGATGGAGTAATCTTTTGCAGGAATTTTGAGGAAAGAGAAACAGAGTGGCAAATAGGCAGCAGTATTTCTAGTGGAGGAAATAGTATAGATGAAGACAAGATATGATTCGATGTGTTCTGTGTGGAAAGTGAAAATACATTGACTTCCGGGAAAGCAGGAGTCCCGTGGTTGGTGCAGTGGGTATGTTGAAGAATTAGAATTTACTCTGAAGGGCAATACAGTGTCATCTTGGAAAATGAGGTGAGGTGAGGGTGGAAGCATGATGAGTATGTATGCTTTCATAATTCTTGTGTCAGTTATTTAAAGCATGAAAGGCTTATGTTAATTTGTGAGGGCATCACATTTTTCTTGGCCCTGATCCCCACCCAGAAACCCAGGATAAAGTCTCCAGTTTCCCTGTTTGCAAACATTCTGGTCATAGTGTGTCAAGGAAAAAAGAAAACATTGTCAGGGAAAAAATATTGATCAACATCATTGTCTCTTGAGCAGCAAGCAAATTACAATAATTGAGTGTCCCACAGTATCTCATGAGTTTTCAGGATTCTGCAAAAGCATTTATAGCCCCTGGACGAGGGATCTTTTCAGCTTGGACTGATCTGTGGGCTACTGCCCTGTTTTTGGACCAGGTTCTCGGTCGCTTCATCATATTGTCTCCTCCTGTAGCTGGCACCGCAGTACCCACTCTGTGCCCTACACACATCGTCGGTGCTGTTGTGTCCTACAAATGCCGCATTCATTGCTAGCAGAATGGTGCAGCACTGAGGGAGGACAAATATATGTCAGGTTCTCAATAGGAGAAGAGACATTTAACAAATTAGGAGTATACAATATGGCAAATGTGATAATAGAGAATGCACATGAAATATTATTGAGTATGAGAAGAGGAGTGGTCAAAACCAGGAATCTTTGCTCTACTGAAACACAGCTATTCTCAGCAACATGGTATATTCTGTTAGTCTGTCGTGGAATCTGTTTCTAATCTGGTTATTTATTAGCCTGAGAAATTGCCATGATGTTTTAAAATGTTAGAGCAAGACAGTGAAGAATTATAACAAATCTCACATATTTAAAAAATAAATTTGGAACCATTATTACATATTTCAAAGATATATTTGGTGCCTTTACTGGCTTTTTAAAATAGTTTTCTCTTGTCTTTTATAATCTAGTCTCTTTTATGTTCTGTCAATTTTTAAAACTTTATATTGGTTCTTACCTCTTAAGAGCAGCATATCTGCTGCATTTTGTTTTTTGTACTGTTTTGAAGTATATTGGATTGTCACAGTATATTTATATGTTTAGGCCATGAGATTTTTTTATTAATCAAATCAAGTATGTTGGTCTAGGTTAGTAAAATTTCACTTAATAAACTATATGATACTAAGCAAAATACTTAATTCAAAATCAATCTTTGAGGAATTTAAAATAAATTTTCATATCACATCTGGTTAGATCATTTTTAACATAATAGTATAGGTAGACATAATAGTAAAAATAGTATAGGTACACCATAAGAGTAATATTCCATCATTTTGGTATTTATTTGTAATGCATCATCAACAATCAAAGGTTTGCTAAGCAACATCTGTATGTGCAGCAGTGTAATAACTGTTAAATGTAAACACAAAAGAATTATAACACAGTCCTTGCCTTCAAGGAGCTTCCAATCTACTTGAAGAAGAAAACTGAACATAAATAAGGAATGGCATTCTATATAGCCTATGACAAAAATTATGGGAAATTTGAGAGCTATACAGAGGTCTATGACTTGCTGTAATCAGAGTAGACTTCATGGAGGAGGTGGCACTTGACATAAATTTCAAGGCCACTGGTATTTGCCTTCTTGGTGAGAAGAGGCATTCCTAGCAAGTAGAAGCAATACAAACAAAGGCATAGGTAAAAATAAACACAGCAGTCAGCCTAAACTTTATAAAAGTTTAATGATCAAAAGCAATGCCAATCAGTTAAGTATCTTATACAGGTTTTTTTTCCCATAGAATTTTTATTTGATTCTCAAAATATATGTGACTATCAATATTTTTATGCAGTATTTGGCTTTGGTTATCAGACATTCTAAAGTCAATTCAACAAATATTTATAATATATGCTATGTAAATTTCAATGACCACTATGCTAGGTATTATAATATGTGGAAATGAGGAAGGATTTGTGATCTTATCCTTGAAGATTTTGTTGCCTTATTAGTGAGAATGACGCAGAAATAAAATGATTCAATGTAGTCATCAAACCAAGGCCACTCAAATATTCCCCAAGTTATAAAACTCTCTACCTATGAGTCACCAATTGTATGAAAGACTTTCAAATCCTTTGCATATGCAGGAGCTATTCCTCCACACACCAAACCCTCTCCTCATACCCACTGTAGCTCCTTCTAGCAACCAAGTTATATTGATGGTGCTCTGCCAGCTAAAGGTTATCATTGGGCACTTGCTGACCCCACATCTGTCCCTCATTGATCCTTTTGTTTCCCTTCAAAGTCAGTGAACACATACTGTGGGGCTATATCTTAATTCCCGCCTCCCTCCAACTTGATTCCTCTGCATTTACCACTCATAGTTTAGTTACTTCCACCTCAGACCAAACTCTTTCACACATTAATGCCTCCCTTTTTTGGCCTATTCTATTTCTCCTCTTTCTTCTAACTCTTACCAAGTTATTGCAAGGAAAAAACACACTCTCTCTCATATTCCCTCTCTCTTTGAACAAAGAATCCCTGTCATCTTTGATGCCTCCCATACAAATAGTGCTGGTAACCACCTTATATTGAGAAAAGGAAAGGTACCATGTTTCAAAATGAAGAAAATAATGGTGTTGAATGAGTGACATCAGCTTCTGAAGCTTTTGAAAATATACAGAAATTTCTTTACGAATCTCCATTAAAAAATCTTTCTCTAGAATTTTGCAAATGCTTCCTCCAAAATGTCTACTAAAGGTAAAATGTTTAAAATATCAAATTCTATTTCTTATTTATTTACAAATATTACAAAAAACATTCTCTATTTTTCTCTTTTCTTTGCAAATGTAACCTACTTGAACAATAAAATTTACTGAACATTCTGAGTTCCAAATGAACAACTTTGACAGAAATTTTTTAATGTAATGCATTTACAAGATGAGGGTGTCTCATATAAGGTATACAAGCATACATCATTTTATTGTGCTTTACTTTATTGCTCTTCTCAGATAATGTGTTTTTTTACAAATTGAAGTTTTGTAACAACCCTACCTTGTCAGATGATGGTTAGTGTTTTTAAGCAACACAGTACTTTTAAATTAAGGTAAGTACGTTGTTTTTTTAGACATAATGCTATTCCACATTTAATAGACTACCGTATAGTGTAAACATAACTTTTATAGCATTGGGAAACCAAAAAAAATCATTTGACTTGCTTTATTGTGATATTTGCTTTATTGCGGTGGTCTGGAACTAAACCTGTAATATCTCCAAGGTATGCCTGTAATTTAAAAATTAATAGAATAAGCAATACCTATTGTATGAATTGAAAGGAGAGAGATGGGGAAGTGACACAGAGAGACAGACAATTAAAAACCTGGGAAAACTTTTTGCACAGAATATAGAAACTTGAGCTGGACTCTAAATAGTAAACTGGTATGATAGGGAGAAGTTGACAGGGTGTCTCAAGCTGGGAAAAGACTGTTGGCAAATGTGTATTTGGTTGAAATGGAGACTTCCTATGGAAGAGTAAAGGAGATATTGACAGATAAGGATCGGACCAATTTGTAGGTGTTTTTCAATTTCACATTAAGGAGTTTCATGGAATTTCTTCCGTAAGTAATGGAGAGCTATGAACGTTTTGAAGGACTGTAATGAATTTGACAGGGTGGTTTAAGAAAATTGCCCTCCCTGGTGATGTTAGAGGAATTAGAAGACTAGAAAGGAGGCCATTTATAACTGCATGCTTGTGAGATGCCAGGGACCTGGATTAATGTAGTGGGAATGTCAAACAATGGGAGTTCTGACAAATGCTTCAAACACAATGCAGCGTAGTCTTGATGTAATAAAGGAGGTGAAGGAAGACAATACATCATAAATGATAGTGAGGTTTCAGACTGGGTGACTGGGAGAATGATAAATACATCTGATGGCAGAAAGGTGTATTTATCAATTTTCAAGAGGAAAATTGAATGGATGAGAGGAAGGAAAGTGATGATAGGTACATGGGCTCATCACTGTCAATAGAAAGTTAATGTGAGTCACATATGCCATTTAAAATTGTCGAGCAGCCACATTCAAAACAGTAAAAATAAACAGATGAAATTATGTTTAATAATACTTTATTTACCCCAATATATTCAAAGTATTATCACTTCAACATATAATCCATATAAAAGTATTAATGATATAGTTTGCATTCTTTTTTTCATACTAAATCTTTGAAATCTGGTTTGAGGTTAACACTTAAAGCACATCCCAATTTGACTCGCTACATTTCAAATACTTGGTAGTCCCCTTAGCTAGAGGCTACCATATTGAACACTGCATTATGTTTAGGCAGTTTAATGGAGTTAAAAAGAATATGTAGCAAATGTCTCAATTAAGCTGGTGCTAAGATTCACTATATTTTGGAAATTATAATTCTGTTTTTCCTTTCTCCTCCTCTATTTCTTTTATCTTAGCTATTTCATATTCAAGATGTCCTTTTAGCAGAATGTCATACTTTCCCAAAAGCACCAAGAATTTTAGAAATATCCACAATATGTCATTTCATTGCTCTCTCATTTAATTCTCCATTTGACTTATAACTTTAATTAAACAAATCAGTCTGAATCTTCTTTTTCTTCCATTTTTGTCAGTCTTAAAACTCTTCTAGTGGGAAGCAGCCGCATAGCAGAGGGAGATCAGCTCGGTGCTTTGTGACCACCTAGAGGGGTGAGATAGGGAGGGTGGGAGGGAGACGCAAGAGGGAGGAGATATGGGGATATATATATATGTATAGCTGATTCACTTTGTTATAAAGCAGAAACTAACACACCATTGTAAATTATACTCCAATAAATTGGATATATAAACTCCAATTATACTCCAATAAAGATGTTAAAAAAAATACAGTAGTGTACAGACATTTTTCCAGATAAGACATACAGATGGCCAACAAGTACATGAAAAGGTATTCAACATCACTAATTATCAGGGAAATGCAAATCAAAACCACAAGGAGATATCACCTCACACCTGTTAGAATGGCTGTCATCAAGAAGACATGATAACAAGTGTTGGCAAGAATGTGGAGAAAAGGAACACTTATGTACTATTAATGGGAATATAAATTATGGAAAATAGTATGGAGGTTCCTTAAGAAATTAAAAATAGAACTACCTTATGATCCAGCAATCCCACTTCCGGGTATATATCCAAAGAAATGAAAACAGGATCTTGAAGAGATAGTTGCACTCCCATATTTATTGCAGCATTATTCACAATAGCCAAGATACGGAAACAACCTAAGTGACAGCTGATGGGTGAATGGATAAAACACATATGGTATACACAGACAATGGAATATTATTCAACCATGAGAAAGAAGGAAATCCTGCCATTTGCAACAACATGGGTGGACTTTAAGGGCATTATGCTAAGTGAAATAAGTCAGAGTAAGAGAAAATAATATAGGATATCACTTATTTGTATAATCTTAAAGAGCGAAACTCAGAAACGGAGAGTAGAATGGCGGTTACCAGGGGTGGGGGTGTGGAAAAAATAGGGAGACATTGGTCAGAGAGCACAAACTTCCACTTACAAGACAAATAAGTTCTAGCAATCTAATGCACAGCATGGTGATTATAGTTAATAATACTGTATTCTTAACTTGAAAGATGCTAAAACAGTAGATCTTATATATTCCCACCACAAAAAAAAATGGTAATTATGTGAGATGATGAAGGCATTGGCTAAAGCTATGGTAGTAATCATTTTGCAATATATGTTTATCAAATCAACATGTTGTATACCTTAAAGGTACACAATGTTATATGTCAATTACATCTCAATAAAACTGGAAAAATAAAAAAATAAAAATAACTCTTGATTATGAAATAATTTAGCAATATGTCCTCAAAACTCTTAGATAAATGACATTTAGTCCTTTGGAAATGAAACTACATTTTTAATATTTCTCTGTCTGCATATGTGTGTATTTCTCCAGTGTTTAATATCTGATGTAAACTTGCTGGAGTTCTGGTCTTCACTATATGCTAAAGAATGCAGTACAAAAGGGAGCCTACTTCTATAGAAAACATGCCAAGGACATTGTATTCCATCTTTACAATGAAATGCAGATTTTCCATTAAAGGCGAATCCATCATTTCAAAAGGTTGAATAGGATGATGCATTAAAAAAATCCAGCTGCTTAAATTTAGGGCATTGAAAAACAACCAGTAAAAAAAATGTTCCCTGCGTCTCAAACATTTTCATTTGATTATGTATTGGGTAGCTTTTCATTCAGTCTGTGATCTTGCCTCTTAGAATGCTATCCTAAAATAGTCTGACAAGTCTTTCAAACAAGTTAGACCCAACTATAATGCTTCATTTATGTAAATTATGTATTTTGCTATTTAGAATATCCTTGTGTTTGCTAATATACTGTTAATTTTTGTACAAGAAACATTGGAATCTTCTTACAGTGCTTTGCTTTTTCATGTTTATTCTTGGGCTTCTCTCACTGCCATTCAGTTTCTTTTATGTTTTTGTTTTGTTTTGTTTTGCTATCTTCCTTGAAGACCTTGTCTGCCAGGACAGCCATTTTGTTCTCCAACCAGCTTCCTTCAACTTCTTGAGTCATCTATTTCTCTCTGCCTCACTATTCTAAAGTGCTCTGCCCAACTTTCCCTGATTAATTTAGGAGTGAGAAGTGGCAAAGCCAGTGATAGTTCTTGCAATAACACTCTCTGATGTCTGCAGAGAGTGTGGTCCCCACAAGCAGGCTAGGGAGCATGGAAGAGTTCTGCCCCACACTACTGAGCCTAGACCAATTCTCAAGCAAGAGCTGGAGGAGCTTCAGGAACAAAAAGGCTTATGTCAAGCATATCTGTATGGTACATGTATTTCCCACAGGCATTAATAGTTGTTTATTAAAAGTCATGGCTAGATCTCCATGCTCTCCTCCTCTGGAGTCTAGGCCTGATTTTTCTCAGGACTGTCACCAGAGATATACAGAGGACTACTGTTTAACAAGGACTGTGCAAAAGTGCCCCAGGTAATAGATATCGACTAGGTTTCTTAAACTGAGTATTCGGCTCTCTACTATTATACTGGTTGTTAGGCATTTATGCATATGATAATATTGTCCCTGGGCCAGTCCTTAAAAGTAAATGTTTCTAATAATTCTTTGGCATCCAATATGTTTTGTTTTACCAAGATTAGTTTGGTCCCATTTGCAGACCTCCCGTCTCAAATGTGCATTTTCTTCCTAAAGTGTTGTTAATTTTAAGAGAATTTGTTCTAGTTAATATTAGTTCACTTCTAATGGGTTCTTTTTTTCTCAAAGAGTTTGACAATTTAATGGAATCATTTCTTTCTGGACCCACATTTTATTCTAGACTCAAAGGAAGGAAGTATTTTCTGTGCTTTATCATAGTTTATAGGTGGTATTTCATACTAGGGTCCTTGTGCTTCCAGGCTCTTGCCAGCTCTGGCTATCAAAACTGCTTAGGCTGCAAATAAAATATGAAATGAAATCCATCTGGCATTTCTCATTGAATTAGGACCAGAACATTTTTGTTAAATATTAACAGATGGCTAAATTTTTAATATCAAACTAACATTTTAAAACATCTAAGGGGACCCACATGAGGAAGAAAGGATAGAGGACCATGTGTTTTCTCCATCCCTGAGCCCTTCCGTCCTCTGCACTTTCCCTCCCCTCATTCTTCTGACCCACGTGTTGAGAACCATTGGAGTCTCTTATCTCAGATAATTTTTGTTCCTTGGTAGCTGGTATCAAAGTAGTGTGTGATGGTATCAAAATATTCTAATTAAATGTTGACCAACTCAGGTGATGTGTTGCTATGGGCATGCTTCAAGATCTTTTATTAAAGCCAATTCTCTCTCTCTTTCTCTCTCTCTCTCTCTCTCTCTCTCTCTCTCTCTCTCTAGGAAAAAGAAAAGAAGTACATGCTTCCCTTGGACAACCTGAAAGTTCGAGATGTGGAAAAAAGCTTTATGTCTAGCAAGCACATCTTTGCACTCTTTAATACCGAACAAAGGTAAGGAAATGAAGCAACTTTTGTCTTCACATTGTCTTTCCTTGAATTTCTACATGATCCAAGATTTCTTTTGCAAGATTTCTTTTGCTCCCACCTTGAAATTTGTCAACTCTTCAGTTTTCCTTTTGTTTATTTTGTATTTTTAGCTTTTACCATAGGTTGTGGATTCAAAAGATTTAAACTTAGAATAAGGAGGATCTTCAAGTATTAATTAATTAATTTCCTGCTTTTCCAGCAGGCACCCATGTCATGCTGCTTCCATTCTTAAATTACATTTTGTTACTTTAAAGTCTTCCTTGTCCTGAATTTATTGTTTACATACTTATAAATAAATTACTCAGCTATAATTTTTAATAGTCTCTGTCTAGCATGGATGAATATCACTTAAGACCTTCTCCTATGTATTATGACTCAATTCTTGCATTGGTGAATAGAATTATTCAGTTAATGTGAATATAAATATATTGTTCTTTACAGTTTTTCAAAGCACTCTCTACTTTCATTGCCTGGTTTTTGTAACAATTGTCTGTGAGGTAAAAGATAGAGTACTGTGGTTACCATTTCCTAAATTAGAAATGTAGCTCAGAGACTTTCTTAAGATCACAAAATTAGCCCTGAATTTTGGGCTGATTATCATGGAGTGCCATGGTTGTTCACTGAAACTAAGCAGTAAAGTTAAGTAAACAAATGGGGAGGCGACAGAGAATTGGATAGAGAGATGTAAAAAGGCTACAACTAGGCAAAAATAATAAAGGAGATCTTTTCCAAATGGAATTGTTATAGGAACAAGCTAATTAATTTCTATGAGTCAGTTATTAAGAGACTGAGTCTCTAGGTGGCAGGATCTAATTTTAACCCATATCTCAAAGCCTTTTATCTTTATTTAGCAATGAATGAAGTTCCTTGATTAGGTTCAATGACTGGTCCAGGGTCAATCACACAGTAAATCAAAAAAAAAAAAAGCCCTTCTTCCTACATTCCCAGTCAGTTGCTCAGAGTGACTCATTATACAAAAATACTTAGAAAAACCACAAGAGCGAGCATTTAAAGAATCAAGGGAAAAGAAAATTAAATACAACTCCCTACCAGATACTGTGATGGGATTTTATTAAAGACTTAGTATTGTTTTTGAGAGCAGCTTGTAAAAATACACTGAAAATGATAAAGAAGAGAAAGGTTTCCTGGAGAGAGCAGTAGTGTGTCTTCCACTAGGGCAAAGCTCAGTACTGTTTACATACCTTCCTCAGAGCAGTGGGGAGATGGGAGGTCCTAAAGGAATCTTCAGGGGTATGCTCAGCCTTCTTGTCTGGATGCAGAGCGGGAAGTATGATTACCACACAGGAGGTCAAACTAAATTTGAATCCTTGATCAACCTAGAAAGTTCAGGTTATAAAAGGGCTGAGTACAAAGTAAAAAAATCAGACAACGGTAAAGCATCTATTTAGACAAATACAACTATGGATTTTAAAGACAGCAAAAAACACAAATATAAGAAAACTCTAGGATTCTAAAAATCTAGGTATTCTGGACTTCTAGACTTGTCAGAAGGTATTGAACTCTTCAACCACTTCTCAAGACCTCTGTGTGTACAAGAATGTCCCATCTACAGGCACATTTGCCATTTGTCTTTTCCTCTGAAATCTTGATTATTTTCAATTATTTTTGTACTGGCTAGGCCCTCCAGTACAATGTTAAAGTACAATTGGGCATCTTTGTTTTGTTTCTGATTTTAAGGAAAATTATTTCACAACTTTATGGACTTTAAGCACTTTCTTATAGGTACCTGATATCAGGTAAAGAAGATTCCCTGGGTTCCTAGTTGCTAAGGTTTCTGTTTTAATCATGGATGGGTGTTTAACTCTTTTAAGTGCTTTTTTTGCCTCTGTGATTTTCTTCTTTAATCCGTTCATGTGGTGAAATATATTAGTAGACCTTCTTATTGTAAACCATCCTTGATCTCCTGGGATTAAACCTAAATTAAATTATGATGTTTTATTATCTATTATGTGTTCCTGGCTTAAGTTTGCCAGCATTTTATTTAGACTTTTGCATCTATGTTCAAAAGTGAAATTGGCCCATAAATGTTCTTTTCTGTACTTTCCCTGCCTGGTTTTCATATCAAGGTTCTGTTAGCTTCATAATGGAAGTGGAAATAAGTTCTTATTTTTCTTTGGAACACTTTGTGTAAGGTAGGGATTAACTGTTAACTGATTGGTAGATCTCACCTGTAAAATCATCCAGCCCTGTGGACAGTTTTGATAAGTAGACTTTTGAATAGTGATTTAATAATTATAGATTTGTTCAGGTTTTCTGTTTTTTTCCATGAGTCAGTTTAGACAAATTATATAATTTTTTAGGAAATGTCATTCTGTTCATTTTAACATACATTAGCATCAAGTATTTCTTAACATTCTATTTTTACAAATCTCTGCTGTATGTGAAATATGACCCCTTTTTATTTCTGATATTAAGCCTTACTTTATTTTAACTTGATCACTCTTTCCAGAGTTGTATCTATTTCCAGAGAACCAGATTTTGATTTTGATCCTCAATTGTATATATTTTGTCTATTTCAAGAATTTCTGCTCCCTTCTTCATTTCCTAACTTGTATTTTGTGTTTACTTTGTAGCTCTTTTTTTCTAACTTAATTTAGATGTGTTGCTCATCAATTTTTATCCTATTTTTTCCTATATATGCATATAAATGTATAGATTTCCCTCTACATATTTTTTTGCTGCTCACCACAAACTTTGTAATATAATACTTTTGTTATTATTAAGTTCTGTTTGCTCCTATTTTCTGTTTCCATAATCTTCATTATGATTTTTTTCTTTGAGTTGTTTAGGACTGTGTTTTATATTTTATAGTGCATGGAATTTTATTGTTTTGTTGTTGGTTTCTAACTTAATTGTATTGTAGTCAGAGAATATGGTCTACCACATGGTGAAATTTCATAAATATTTCATGTATGCTTGAGAAGAATGTATTGATTTAGGAGTATAGGGTTCCATGAGAGTTCTTTGGATTATACTTGTTAATTATATTATCCAATCTCTATAGTTACTATCTTTTTAAATCTTTACTAATGAAAAAACTTAACAACTATATATTAGGCAGCTGTTACATGCCAGGCACTGGCATATACTTAAAATACATCTTGAATAAAACAGAGAAAGATGATACATTTTAAGATTATATTCTAGAGAGGAGTGTTGGCAAGGAGACAGATAAAAGCCATAATGAATCTTACTTTATAATAGAGTGGTTTTAAAAAATCACACTTCATGATTGTGAGCTTGCTTATTCTAGGAAGTCTGTCAGTTTTTACTTTATGTATTTTGAGGCCAGTCTAAGAATCTACTAGATTCTTAGAAGTTTAGAATTGTTGTTTCTTCCTGGTGACCTTTTTAAAAAAATCATTTTGTGGAAACTCTCTTTATTTCTAACATTGCTCTTTGCCTTAAAATTTATTTTGTCTCATCTTAATATAGCTACACTACCTTTCTTTTGGTTAATATTTACCAGGTTTATCTTTTTTACTTCCTTTTGCCATCAACCTTCCAGTATTTTTATTAAGTGTTTCTCTTATAATAACATGTAGGCAGATTTGTTTCTTTCCTTTTAATCTAATGTGAGATATCTTTCTTTTAACTAGTAAGTTTAGCCCATTTGTATTTTTTATTATTATTACTGCCTTCTTTGTCATAAATTAGGTGACCATACGTGTGTGGGTTTATCTCTGGGCTTTCTATCCTGTTCCATTGATCTATCTTTCTGTTTTTGTGCCAGTACCATACTGTCTTGATTACTGTAGTTTTGTAGTATAGTCTGAAGTCAGGGAGCCTGATTCCTCCAGCTCTGTTTTTCTTTCTCAGGATTGCTTTGGCTATTCGGGGTCCTTTGTGTTTCCATACAAATTGTGACATTTTCTGTTCTAGTTCTGTGAAAAATGCCATTGGTAGTTTGATAGGGATTGCACTGAATCTGTAGATTGCTTTAGGTAATATAGTCATTTTCACAATCTTGATTCTTCTAATCCAAGAATATGATATATCTCTCCATCTGTTTGTATCATCTTTAATTTCTTTCATCAGTGTCTTATAGTTTTCTGCATACATGTCTTTTGTCTCCTTAGGTAGGTTTATTCCTAGGTATTTTATTCTTTTTGTTGCAATGGTAAATGTGGTTGTTTCATTAATTTCTCTTTCTGATATCTCATTGTTATTTTATAGGAATGCAAGAGATTTCTGTGCATTAATTTTGTATCCTGCAACCTTACCAAATTCATTGATTAGTTCTAGGAGTTTTCTGGTGGCATTTTAGGATTTTCTGTGTATAGTATCATGTCATCTGCAAACAGCGGCAGTCTTACTTTTCCAATTTGTATTCCTTTTGTTAATTTTTCTTCTCTGATTGCCATGACTAGGACTTCCAAAACTATGTTGAATAAGAGTGGCAAGAGTGGACATCCTTGTCTTGTTCCTGATTTTAGTGGAAATGCTTTCAGTTTTTCACCATTGTGAATGATGTTGGCTGTGGGTTTGTTATATATGGCCTTTATTATGTTGAGGCAGGTTCCCTCTATGTCCATTTTCTGGCAGGTTCCCTCTGCCCATAAATGGGTGTTGAATTTTGTCAAAAGCTTTTTCTGCATCTATTGAGATGATCATACGGTTTTTATTCTTCGGTTTCTTAATATGGTGTATCACATTGATTGATTTGCATATATTGAAGAATCTTTGCATTCCTGTGATAAATCCCACTTGATCATGGTGTATAATCCTTTTAATATGTTTTTGGATTCTGTTTGCTGGTATTTTGGTGAGGATTTTTGCATCTATGTTCATCAGTGATACTGATGTGTAATTTTCTTTTTTTGTGATATCTTTGTCTGGTTTTGGTACCATGGTGATGGTGGCCTCAAGGAATGAATTTGGGAGTGTTTCTCCCTCTGCAATTTTTGGGAAGAGTTTGAGAAGGATATGTGTTAGCCGTTCTCCTAAATGTTTGATATAATTCACCTGTGAAGCCATCTGGTCCTGGACTTTTGTTTGTTGGAATACTTTTAATTACAGTTTCAATTTCATTACTTGTGTTAGGTCTGTTTATATTTTCTAATTCTTCCTGGTTCAGTCTTGGAAAATTGTACTTTTCCAAGAATTTGTCCATTTTATTGGCAAATAGTTGTTTGTAGTAGTCTCTTATAATCCTTTGTATTTCTGCGGTGTCAGTTGTGATTTATCCTTTTTCATTTCAAATTTTATTGATTTGTGTCCTCTCCCTTTTTTTCTTGATGAGTCTGGCTAAAGGTTTATCAATTTTGTTTATCTTCTCAAAGAACCAACTTTTTGAGCAACTTCATTGCTGTGCTCAGTTTTATTGATCTTTACTATTGTTTTCTTCATTTCTATTTCATTTATTTCTGCTCTGATCTTCTTTCTCTAGTTGCTTTAGGTGTAAGCTTAGATTGTTTGAGATTTTTCTTGTTTCTTGAGGTGAGATTGAATTGCTATAAACTTCCCTCTTAGAACTGCTTTTGCTGTGTCCCATAGGTTTTGGGTCATCGTTTTTTCATTGTCATTTCTTTCTATGTGTTTTTTTATTTCTTCTTTGATTTCTTCAGTGATCTCTTGGTTATTTAGTAGTGTACTGTTTAGCTTCCATGTATTTGTGTTTTTAACAGTATTTTTCCTGTAATTTATTTCTAATCTCGTTGTGGTCAGAAAATATGATTGATACGATTTCAATTTTCTTAAATTTTCTGAGGCTTGATTTGTGACCCAAGATGTGATCTATCCTGGAGAATGTTCCATGTGCACTTGAGAAAATAGGGTATTCTGCCACTTTCAGGTGGAATGTCCTATAAGTACCATTTAACTCTATCGGGTCTGTTGTGTCATTTATTTTATTTTTTTTTCTTTTTCTTTTTTTTTAAATTTTTATTGCAATATAGTTGATTTACAATGTTTTGTTAATTTCAGGTGTACACCAAAGTGAATCAGTTATACATATACATACATGCACTCTTTTTTAGATTCTTTTCCCATATAGGCCATTACAGAGTATTGAGTAGAGTTCCCTGTGCTATACAGCAGGTTCTTATTAGTTATCTATTTTATATATAGCAGTGTGTATATGTCCATCCCAATCTCTCAGTTAATTCCTCCCCACCAGCCTCTTTGTAACCATAAGTTTGTTTTTGATATCTGTAAATCTGTTCCTGTTTTGTAGATAAGTTCATTTGTATTGTTTTGTTTTTTATAAATTTATTTGTTTATTTTTGGCTGCATCAGGTTTCCCTGCTGTGCGCAGGTCTTCTCTAGTTGCAGCGAGCAGGGGTTACTCTTTGTTGAGATGCCCAGGCTTCTCGTTGTGGTGGCTTCTCTTGTGGAGCACGGACTCTAGGCACATGGGCTTCAGTAGTTGTGGCACACAGGCTTCATTGCTCTGCAGCATGTGGAATCTTCCTGGTCCAAGGCTGGAACCCGTGTCCCCTGCATTGGCAGGCGGATTCTTAACCACTGCACCACCACGGAAGCCCTTGTACTGTTTTTTAAAATTAGATTCCCCGTATGAACGATATCATATAATGTTTGTCTTTCTGTGTCTGACTTACTTCACTCAGTATGACAATCTCTAGGTCCATCCATATTGCTGCAAATGACATTATTTTTTCTTTTTTATGGCTGTGTAATATTCCATTGTATATATGTACCACATCTTCTTTATCCATTCCTCTGTTTATGGACATTTAGGTTGCTTTCATGTTGCTGGCTGTTGTAAATAGTGCTGCAATGAACATTAGGGTGCATGTATCTTTTCAGATTATGGTTTTCTCTGGGTATATGCCCAGTCACCAGATTTCTGGGTCATATGGTAGTTCTGTTTTTAGCTTCTTAAGGAACCTCCATGCTGTTCTCCATAGTGGCTATACCAATTTACATTCCCCCCACTGCTGTGTCATTTAAAGCTTGTGTTTCCTTACTTATTTTCTGTTGGGATGATCTGTCCATTGGTGAAAGTGGGGTGTGGGGTGTTAAAGTCCCCTACTATTATTGTGTTACTGTTGATTTCCCCTTTTATGGTTGTTATCATTTGCCTTATATATTGAGGTGCTCCTATGTTGGGTGCATACATATTTGTAATTGTTATATCTTCTTCTTGGATTGATCCCTTGATCATTATGTAGTGTTCTCTCATGTCTCTTTTAACAGTCTTTATTTTAAAGTCTATTTTATCTGATATGAGTATTGCTACTCCAGCTTTCTTTTGATTTCCATTTGCATGGAATATCTTTTTCCATCCCTTCACTTTCAGTCTTTATGTGTCCCTATGTCTGAAGTGGGTCTCTTGTAGACAGCATGTATATGGGTTCTATTTTTGTATGCATTCAGCCAGTCTGTGTCTTTTGGTTGGAGCCTTTAATCCATTTACATTTAAGGTTATTATCAATATGTATGTTTGTATTACCATTTTCTTAATTGTTTTGTGTTTGTTTTTGTGGGTCTTTTTCTTCTCTTGTGTTTCCTGCCTGGAGAAGTTCCTTTAACATTTGTTGTAAAACTGGTTGGTGGTGCTGAATTCTCTTAGCTTTTGCTTGTTTGTAAAGCTTTTGATTTGTCTGTCGAATCTGAATGAGATCCTTCCTGGGTAGAGTAATCTTGGTTGTAGGTTTTTCTCTTTCATCACTTTAAGTATATCCTGCCACTCCTTTCTGGCCTGCAGAGTTTCTGCTGAAAAAGCAGCAGATAACCTTATGGGGATTCCTTTTTATGTTATTTTTTGCTTTTCCCTTGCTGCTTTTAATATTTTTTCTTTGAATTTAATTTTTGTTAGTTTGATTAATATGTGTCTTGGTGTGTTTCTTCTAGGGTTTATCCTGTATGGGATTCTCTGCACTTCCTGGACTTGATTGACTCTTTCCTTTCCCATGTTAGGGACGTTTTCCACTATAATCTCTTCGAATATTTTCTCAGACCCTTTCTTTTTGTCTTCTTCTTCTGGGACACCTATAATTCGAATGTTGGTGTGTTTAATGTTGTGCCAGAGGACTCTGAGATTGTCTTCAATTCTTTTCATTCTTTTTTTCTTATTCTGCTCCTCAGCTTTTACTTCTACCATTTTGTCTGCCAGCTCACTTATTCGTTCTTCTGCCTCAGTTATTCTGTTATTGATTCCTTCTAGTGTATTTTTCATTTCAGTTATTGTGTTGTTCATCTCTGTTTGTTTGTTCTTTAGTTATTCTAGATCTTTGTTGAACATTTCTTGTATTTTCTCGATCCATGCCTCCATTCTATTTCCGAGATTCTGGATCATCTGCAGTATCATGACTCTGAATTCTTTTCCAGGTAGGTTGCCTATTTCCTCTTCATTTATTTGTTCTTGTAGGTTTTTACCTTGCTTCTTCATCTGTGACATACTTTTTTGTCATCTCATTTTTTTTTTTTTTTTTTTGATGGGTGGGATTGTGTTCCCGTCTTACTGGTTGTTTAGCTTGAGGCTTCCGGCACTGGAGTTTGTAGGCTGTTGGGTAGAGCTGGTCTTGGAGCTGAGATGAGGGCCTCCAGGAGACCTCACTCTGATGAATATTCCCTGGGGTCTGAGGTTCTCTTTTAGTCTAGTGGTTCAGACTCAGAACTCCTACCACAGGAGCTCAGGCCTGAACCCCCAGCTCATGAACCAAGAACCCACAAGCCATGCAGGGTGGCAAAAAAAGAAAAGAAAAACAAAAAAACAATGCAGAACAATAACAAAGTGTAAAAAATAAAATAATATTAGAAAACTAACAGATATGTTAGAAAGAATTAAAAAAATATATATATATAAATGAAACAACAACTGGAAGGTAAAATAGAACTACAATAGCAAAAAAGAGGAGAAAAAAAGAAAAGGCCAGAAAATGCCTTGGCTGTGGGGGGCGAGGCTTAGGCAGGGGCGGGGTTTAGGCGATGGGCAGGGCCTATGCTTAGGACCCAGAGGGCCGGAAAAGTCCCTGGCACGGCGGGTGGGGGCACTTAGGCTCAGTGCAGCAGGAGGGGCCCAGGAGTGCCTCTGGCCTTGGAGGCCAGAGGACCGGGTCCAGGACCTCAGCAAGCTCTCTGGGTCTGAGTGGGCGGTGGAAACGCTAGGCATGTTCCTCCTGATCCTCCATTCCTGGAGGGTTCCTCCCCCTTGGCCTCTCTTCTTCCCCCTCTCCATCCCTCCTATGCCCCTAGGACCCATGCGGCCAGAGGAGGATCCAGAGAGCAGGGGACCAGACCCGGAAGCCCAAAAGGCTTCCCTGGGCCCGATTGGGTGGGACAAACACCCTTTGCACCTCCCCTGATCCTCTGATCTCAGAGGGCCCCTCCCATCTGCCTCTCCTCTTCTCTCCCCCTACCTCCCTCCTATGCCCATAGGACCCACATGACCAGGAGGGTCCTTAGAGGGCAGAGGACCAGGCCCTGGAGCCCAGCAGGCTTCCTGGGGCCTGATATGGTGGGAGAAACACCCTCTGCACCTCCCCTGATCCTCAGAGCCCCCAAGGGTCCTTCCATGTGTGGGAACCCCTCCCCTCTCCCAGCCACCCCTCAGGGGCACTGGTCCTGTCTGGCTTCCACTTCTACCCCCTCACTTCCCCACACATCCTACTCGGTCGCTCAGAGGTTCCTCCCATCTCCTTGGGCATCAAGGTTCCCCACCAGCGTCCAAAAGGTTCGCTAGTTGTGGGGAGATGCAAGCTCCACATCCTCCCATGCCATCTTCTACCCTGCCTTTTGTATACTTGTTTTACCCCCTTCTTTCCAGACTCATTTTTCTTCATTTCAGGTTAACTTATTTTTTTCCTTGGCTTGGAATTTACAATATACAACTTATTTTTATTCTTTTAGGCATCCCTTTAATATTTTTGACTTAAAGCTTGAAGTTAGTCATTCTACTCTTTTTTCATAATGACTTCAAAACACTTTAGCTCCACTAATTCTCTCCTAATTTCCATGTTATTTTTACCCAGTATTTGAGTTCCACCTTACTTTTTACCACCTTACTCAATATTATAATTGATCCACAAACTCAATGCTTGTTTAGATTTATTGACGCGATCTCCAATTTCTTTGTTTACTTTTCTTCTTGCATCCCAGTGTTTAATTTTGTTTCATTCTCTGTCACACTAAAGTATACCCTTTAGAAATCCCTTCAGTGGGTGCTACTTGATTGTAACTCAGTTTGGTGTTGTTTTTATTTTGCTCTCAATTTTGAATAATACTTTAGTTGGATATTAAATTACAGATTGATAGTTCTTTCACTCGATAAATTTGAAGTTATTATTTCCTTATCTTCTGACTTCAGCTCTGCTTTTGAGAAGTCAACTGCCAGTCTAATTATTGCTCCTTTCATAAGTTAATCTGTATTTTCTCACTGGTTGATTTTAAGATCACTTTTCTCATTGATATATTGAAATTTTGATACAATGTGTTTATGTGTGTGTGTTGCTTTATATTTGCTTCTTGGGATTCATTGTGTTTAGTAAACCTTATGATTCATGACTTTCATAAAATCTGAAAATCTGTATATCATCTCTTTGACAGTTTTTCTAATTTGAAGTGTAGTTGATTTACAATATTGTGTTAGTTTCCGATATATAGCAAAGTGATTCGAATATATAGGTGTATACACACACATACACTTTTTTTTTCTATTCTTTTCCATTATAGGTTGTTGCAAGATATTGAATATGGTTCCCTATGCTATACAGTAAATCCTTGTTGTTTATCTATTTTATTTATGGTACTGTGTGTCTGTTAACCCCATACTCCTGATTCATCCCTCCCCGAATTCTGCTTTGGTAACCATAAGTTTGTTTTCTATGTCTGTGTGTCTGTTTCTGTTTTGTAAATAAGTTCATTTGTACTATTTTTTACAATCCATATATAAATGATGTCATATAATATTTGTTATTCTCTGTCTGACTTGCTTCACTTAGTATGATAATCTCTATGTCCATCCATATTGTTGCAAATGGCATTATTTCATTCTTTTTTTATGACTGAGTAACATTTCATTGTGTGTGTGTGTGTGTGTGTGTGTGTGTGTATATACATACACCACATCTTCTTTATCCATTCATCTGTTGATGGACATTTAGATTGTCTCCAAGTCTTGGCTGTTGTAAATAGTGCTGCAATGAACATTGAGGTGCATCTATCTTTTCAGATTCTCATCTTTTCTGGGTATATGCCCAGGAATGGGATTGCTGTATCATATGGTAACTATTTTTAGTTTTTTAAGGAACCTCTATACTGTTTTCCATAGTGGCTGCACCAATTTACATTCCCACCAACAGTGTAGGCGGATTCCCTTTCTGCACACCCTCTCCAACATTTATTATTTGTAGACTTTTTGATGATGGCTATTCTGACCAGTGTGAGGTGATACGTCATTAAAGTTTTGATTTACATTTCTCTAATAATTAGCGACGTTGAGTGTGTTTTCATGTGCCTGTTGACCTTGTGTATGTCTTCTTTGGAGAAATGTCTATTTAGGTCTTCTGCCCATTTTTTGATTAGGTTGTTTGTTCTTTTGATATGGAGTTGTATGAGCTGTTTTTACATTTTGGAAATTAAGCCCTTGTTGGTAACATCTTTTGCAAATATTTTTCCCATTCTGTAGGCTATTTTTTCATTTTGTTTATGGTTTCCTTTACTGTGCAAAAGCTTAGAAGTTTGATTGGGTCCCATTTGTTTATTTTTGCTTTTATTTCTTTTGCCTTGGGAGACTGACCTAAGAAAACATTGCTACAATTTATGTCAGAGAACGTTTTGCCTAGTTGTCTTCTAGGAATTTTATGGTGTCCTGACTTATATTTAAGTCTTTAAGCCATTTTGAGTTTATTTTTGTGTATGGTGTGAGAGAGTGTTCTAACTTCATTGGTTTACATGTGGCTGTCCAGCTTTCCCAAAACCACTTGCTAAAGAGGCTGTCATTTCTCCATTGTATATTCTTGCTTCCTTTGTCGAAGATTAATTGAACATATGTGTGTGGGTTTACTTCTGGGCTTTGTATTCTGTTCCATTGATCTATATGTCTGCTTTTGTACCAATGTCATGATGTTTTGATTACTGTAGCTTTGTAGTATTGTCTGAATCCTGGAAGGGTTATGCCTCCAACTTTGTTCTTTTTCCTCAGGATTGCTTTGCAATTATGGGTCTTTTGTGGTTCCATATAAATTTTAGGAGTCTTTGTTTTAGATCTGTGAAAAGTGTCATGGGGAAATCAATGGGGTTGCATTAAATCTGTAGCTTGCTTTGGGTAGTATGGCCATTTTAACAATATTCTTCCAATCCAAGAGCATGGGATATCTTTGCATTTTCTCAAATCATCTTCAATTTCCTTTATCAATGTTTTGTACTTCTCAGCATATAACTCTTTCACCTCCTTGGTTAGATTTGTTTCTAGATATTTTTCTGATGTGATTTTAAAGAAGATTTTTTTTTTACTTCCTCTTTCTGATATTTCATTGTTACTGTACAGAAATGCAACAGAACTGTGTGTATTAATCTTGTATTTGGTTACCTTGCTGAATTTATTTATCAGTTCTGATAGTTTTATTGTGGCGTCTTTAGGATTTTTGGTATATATTATCATGTCATCTGCATATAATGACAATTTTATGTCTTCCTTTCTGATTTGGATATGTTTTATTTCTTTTTCTTGTCTAATTGCTGTGGCTAGGACCTGCAATACTATGTTGAATAGAAGTGGTGAGAGTGAACATCTTCTCTTGTTCCAGATTTTAGCTGAAAAGGAAGGCTTTCAGCTTTTCACTGTTGAGCTATGTTGGCTGTGGGTATATCATAAATGGCTTTTGTTATGTTGAGATATGTTCCTTCTATACCCACTTTGGTGGGAGTTTTTATCATGAATGGATGTTGAATTTTATCAAATGCTTTTTCTTCATCTATTGAGATGACCATGTGGTGTTTGTCTTTTCTTTTGTTAATGTTGTGTATTGTATTGATTGGTTTGGGTATGTTGAACCATCCTTGTGACTCTGAGATGAATCCACCTTGATTATGGTGTATGATCGTTTTTATGTGTTGTTGGATTCAGTTTGCTAAGATTTTATTGAGAATGGTTGCATTCATATTCATCAAAGATACTGGCCTGTAATTTTCTTTTTTGGTAGTGTCTTTGCCTGGTTTTGGTATCAGGGTAGTTGTGGCTTCATAGAATGACTTTGTGAGTGTTTCCTCTTCTTCAGTCTTTTGGAAGAGTTTGAGAAGGATTGGTGTAAGTTCTTTGTATGTTTGGTAGAATTCCCCAGTGAAGCCATCCTGGACTTTTGTTTCCAGGGAGTTTTTTTAATTAAAAGTTCTATTTACTTCTAGTGATTGGTCTGTTCAAATTATCTATTTCTTCTGTTTTTTTAAAATATTTTTTAATTTACTTGGTTGGGCCAGGTCTTAGTTGAAGCAGGCAGGCTCCTTAGTTGTTGCTTGTGGGCTCCTTAGTTGTAGCTCACTGGCTCCTTAGTTGTTGCACATGGGCTTTTTAGTTGCAGCATGCAGGCTCCTTAGTTGTGGCTTGAGGACTCCTTAATTGTGGCAGGCAAACTCTTGGTTGCAACATGCATGTGGGATCTAGTTCCCTGACCAGGGATAGAACCCAGGCCCCCTGTATTGGGAGTGCTTAGTCTTCACCACTGTGCCACCCAGGAAGTCCCTCCATTTCTTCTTGATTCAGTTTTGGTGGGGTGTATGTTTCTAGAAATTTGTCCATTTCTTCTAGGTTGTCCAGTTTGTTGGCATATAACTGTTCTTAGTATTCTCCTATGGTTTTGGGTTTTTTTCTATGGTATTGGTTGTTATTTTTTCTCTTTCCTTTCTTATTCTGCTTATTTGGGTCGTTTCTCTTTTCTTCTTGGTGAGCCTGACCAGAGATTTGTTGATTTTTTTTGTCCTTTCAAAAAACCAGCTCTTGGTTTTATTGATTTTTTTTTCTATTTTTTAATCTTTTTTCATTATTTCCTCTCTGATCTTTATTATTTCCTTCCTTCTGCTCACTTTGTTTTGTTTGTTCTTTTTCTAATTCTCTTAGGTGGTAGGTTAGGTTGTTTATCTGAGATTTTTCTTATGTTTTGATGAAGGCCTGTATCACTGTGA
Organism: Monodon monoceros; assembly: GCF_005190385.1. Classification (NCBI taxonomy): domain Eukaryota; kingdom Metazoa; phylum Chordata; class Mammalia; order Artiodactyla; family Monodontidae; genus Monodon; species Monodon monoceros. Next base: position 55,454,917 of record NW_021703774.1, on the reverse strand, counting down.
ACTTCCCTTTTATGACTGCTTTTGCTGCATCCCTTAGCTTTTGTATGGTTGTGTTTTTATTGTCATTTGTCACAAGGTATTTTTTTAATCTCCTCTTTGATTTCATCATTGACTTTTTTTTTTTTTTAGTAGCATGTTGTTTAGTCTCCATGTTATCGTTTTTTCCTTGTTTCTCTTTCTGTGGTTGATTTCTAGTTTCATGCCGTTGTGGTCAGAAAAGATGCTTGAAATAAGTTCTATCCTCGTAAATTAGTTGAGGTTTGTTTTGTGTCCTAGTATGTGATCTATCCTAAAGAATGTTCCCCATGCACTTGAAAGCAATGTATGGTCTGGGTTTTTTGGATATAATGTCTTATAGATATCAATTAAGTCTAACTATGGTGTCATTTAGAATCTCTGTTGCCTTACTGATTTTATGTATGGAAGATCTGTCCATTGATGTCAGTGGAATGTTTAAGTTTCCTACTATTATTTTATTCCCATCAACTTCTCCCTTTAAGTCTGTTACTATTTGTTTTATGTATTTGGGTGCTCCTGTATTGGGGGCATATATGTTAGTGAGTGTAATATTCTCTTCTTGTATTGATCCTTTTATCATTATATGGTGTCCTTCTTTATCTTTCTTTATGGACTTTGTTTTAAAGTCAGTTTTGTCTGATGTGAGTATTGCTACCACTGCTTTTTTGTCATTTCCATTTGCATGAAATATCTTTTTCCATACTCCCTTACTTTCAGTCTATGCTTCCTTCTCCCTAAAGTGGTTCTCTTGTAGGCAGCATATTGTAGGCTCTTACTCTTTTTTTTTTTTTAACATCTTTATTGGAGTATAATTGCTTTACAATGGTGTGTTGCTTTCTGCTCTATAACAAAGTGAATCAGCTATACATATACATACATCCCCACATCTCCTCCCTCTTGTGTCTCCCTCCCACCCTCCCTATCCCACCCCTCTAAGTGGTCACAAAGCACCAAGCTGATCTCCCTGTGCTATGTGGCTGCTTCCCACTAGCTGTCTATTTTATATTTGGTAGGGTATATATGTCCATGCCACTCTCTCACTTCGTCCCACCTTACCCTTCCCCCTCCCTGTGTCCTCAAGTCCATTCTCTATGTCTGCATCTTTGTTCCTGTCCTACCCCTAGGTTCTTCAGAACCTTTTTTTTTTTTTAGATTCCATATATATGTGTTACCATACGGTATGTGTTTTACCCTTTCTGACTTACTTCACTCTGTATGACAGTCTCTAGGTCCATCCACCTCACTACAAATAACTCTATTTTGTTTCTTTTTATGGATGAGTAATATTCCATTGTATCTATATGCCACATCTTTATCCATTCATTTGTTGATGGACACTTAGGTTGCTTCCATGTCCTGGCTATTGTAAACAGAGCTGCAGTGAACATTGTGGTACATGACTCCTTTTGAATTATGGTTTTCTCAGGGTATATGCCCAGTAGTGGGATTGCTGAGTCATATGGTAATTCTATTTTTAGTTTTTTGAGGAACCTCCATACTGTTCTCCATAGTGGCTGTATCAATTTACATTCCCACCAACAGTGCACGAGGGTTCCCTTTTCTCCACACCCTCTCCAGCATTTATTGTTTCTAGATTTTTTGATGATGGCCATTCTGACTGGTGTGAGATGATACCTCATTGTAGTTTTGATTTGCATTTCTCTAATGATTAATGATGTTGAACATTCTTTCATGTGTTTGTTGGCAATCTGTTTATCTTCTTTGGAGAAATGTCTATTTAGGTCTCCTGCCCATTTTTGGATTGGGTTGTTTGTTTTTTTGATATTGAGCTGCATGAGCTGTTTATATATTTTGAAGAATAATCCTTTGTCAGTTGCTTCGCTTGCAAACATTTTCTCCCATTTTGAGGGTTGTCTTTTCACCTTGTTTATGGTTTCCTTTGCTGTGCAAAATCTTTTAAGTTTCATTAGGTCCCATTTGTTTATTTTTGTTTTTATTTCCCTTTCTCTAGAAGAAGGGTCAGAAAGGATCTTTCTGTGATTTTTGTCATGGAGTGTTCTATTTAGGCTCTTATTCTATTGTCCAATCTGCCACTTTATGTCTTTGATCCATTGATCCATTTAGTCTATTGACATTTAAGTTTATTATTGATAGATATGTATTTTTTGCAGTTTTAAGTTTTGTTTTCCAGTTGACTTTGTATTTCTTCTTTGTTTCTTTTTTGTTTTGTTTTTCCTTTTGTGGTTCAATGATATTCTTTTGTATCATGCTTGAGTTCTCTACTTTTTAGTTTTTGTGAATCTGTTGTATGTTTTTGATTTGTGGTTACCCTGGGTTTCAAGTATGTTAACCCATTACTAGATCTACTTGCTTTCAACTGGTAGTCATATAAGCTCAAACACATTCTAAAAAAACTGTATTTTTTTACTCCACTACCCCCCATTTTATGATTTTTATGTCCTCCTTTACATCTTCATGTTTATCGTTTTGCTGTCCATTGTAGTTATAACTGCTTTCACAAAGTTTTCTGATTTTTTTTTACATCTGTGTACTGGTTTAGTTAAGTTATTTACTTTCCTATTGTGAGTTTCTCTTTCCTATAAATTCTTGGTTCTTTTTTATTTAGAAAAGCCCTTTCAATATTTCTTTTTGGATAGGTGAGTATGGCTGTATTCTTTTTGTTTTTACTTGTCTGAGAAATTCTTTATCTCTCCTTCTATTCTAAATGGTACTCTTGCTGGATAGAGTATATAAGTGTACAGATATTTCTCTTTCAAGACTTTGAATATATTTTGCCACTTCCTTCTTACCTGCAGCATTTCTGTAGAGAAATCAGCTAATAGCCCTGTGGGGTTCCCTTGTAATTAACTCTTTGTTTTTCTCCTGCTGTCTGTAGGATCCTCCCTTTATCTTCAACTTTTGTCATTTTTATTATAATATGTCTTGATATAGGTCCGTTTGGGCTCATCTTCTTTGGGACCCTTTGTGCTTCCTGTACCTGGACATCTGTTTCCTTCTTTAGGCTTGGGAAGTTTTCAGCCATAATTTCTTCAAATATATTTTCAATCCTCTTTTCTCTTTCTTCTCCTTCTAGGATTCCTATATGCATAGACTGGCATGCTTTATATTATCCCATAGATCTTGTATGTTGTTTTCACTTCTCATTTGTCTTTCTGTCTGCTCTTCTGATTGGGTGATTTCCATTATTCTATCTTCCAGATCATGTATTTGTTTTTCCTGCATTATTTAATGTGCTATTTATTGCCTTTAGCTTGGTTTTCATCTCTGCAATTGAGTTGTCTAATTTTGATTGGCTCCTCTTTATAGTTTCTGGTTCCTTGTTACAGTGATCTGCATTTCTTTGATAGTCTTTCTTAATGCCTTCATATGTTTTATTACCTTCTTTTTGAACTCAGGGCCTGGTAGAATGGAAAGGTCTGTTTCATTGTTTGTTCTCTCAGGGGATTTTCTCTTGTTCTTTTAACTGGGAGTAGCTCCTCTGCTTTTTCATTTTACTTATATTTCTCTGACCCTATGAATTTAAGAGAAACAGTTATCTGCTATGGTCTTGAAGGGCTGGTTTTTTTTTTTTTTCTGTGGGAGTGACCCCGTGTAGTCTGTGGGAGTCCAGAATTTTTGGTGCAAAGGTTGCTTTTGGTATGGATGCTTGCCACAGCTTTCCTCAGGGTGTGCTGGCCCTTGTCCCCTTAATAGGGCATGTGTTTGGTGTTGTGGTGTCCAGAGCCCATACTGGTTGTTAGGCGGGGCCTCCTCTTTGCTCTGTGGTTATCACAGCCCTGTCTGGGGCAGGTCTGCTCTGCAGCTGTTGGTGTAGAAGACCCCAGATCCATTTTCAAGCTGTGGTGTGAGGTAGGCGGGACTGGAGCTCTCCCTTTGTGGAAGGAGCTGCTTCGTGTTCTTCCCCAGGAGCTGTCTGCTATGATTCTGTGACACCACCGTCCACAAAGATCACTGTTGATGGTGCTCCTCTCGGGGGCCAGGTCCTCTGTGGGAGTGCCAATAATTGACTCGGAAAACCCTCAGGTGTGTATGCAGGCTCACACACCTGCTGGCACAAAAACCCACTAAAGCCATGTCTCCACACCCACTGTGAGAGAGCAGGCAATTGGCTCAAATTTCAGCCCCACCTATGCATGTGTGCACCCACACAGTTTTATGCTGCTGTTGCCTGGACCCATATCTGCTGTGGGAGCACCTATAACTTGCTCAGATGTCCCTCAGGTATGTGTGTGCTCACAAAGCTGCCAGTGTAGAAAACCCACCGAAGCCACACCTCCAGGCCCATTGTGAGAGCCCAGGTAATTGACTCAGATTTCAGCCCTGCCTCTGCGTGTCTGTGCCCACAAAATTTGCAAACCTGTGGTGGCCGGAACTTTGTCCCGCTGTAAGCATGCTGATGATGCACCTTCTATGGCGGATCTACATCCCTCCCTTCCCATGATGACAATGAGTCTCCTATGGCGGATCCCTGCTCTGTCCTGCAGGCACCCCCAGTTGTGGCCCAGACCACAGTCCAGACTCTTCAGGCTGTTTCTGCACAGCCAAACCAAGTCCTCTCTCTGGGTCTGTGTGCTGAAGCCCAAGTTTCACACCCAGTCGCTGCACACACCAGCAGGCACGCCTCTCAGGCTGGGAAGTGCAACGGGGTCACAAGAATTGTCTGTGCTGGTCTCTCTCTGTCCTACCTACTGCAAACTGGGTGTTATACTCTCCTCTTGAGCCTCTGAAGCTCCCTCTCTGTCCTGGCGGACATCCCAGCTGGTGAAGGAGGTTCCCAGGATGAGGGAACCTTTCCTTTTTCACAGTTCCCTCCCAGGGCACAGGTCCTATCCCAATTCTTCTCCCTTTTCCCTTTGTTCTACCTGGTTACATAGGGATCTTTCTTGTAGCTTTGGTTGTATGAGATCTTCTGCATGCTTTCAGTAGGTATTCTGTGAGAATTGTTCCACATGCAGATGTATTTTTGATGTATTTGTAGGGAGAGGTGAGCTCCACATCCCTCTTCTCCACCATCTTGATTTCTCTCCATTATCTCTTTGACTTTTGTCTCTTCTCTGTTCTTTCTTGTTTCTCCTTCTAGAATTCCTATTAGACATATACATACTAAAACATTTACTCCTGGCCTTCATGTGTTTAACTCTCAATCTTGTATTTATCTCTTTGTGACTGTTTTGGGACATTTTTTTAGTTCTATCTTCTAGTTTCTCATACCTTCTTCATATGTGACTAGGCCAGAACAAACTTGCCTGTCATCTTTCTTTTCTAGCAGACTGATTTCTTTTTTGCAATCTATTCTTTTTCTGAGGATGAGCCCTTTGAAGAGTCCTAGTTTTCACATAAATCCCAAGATTGTGTTTCCTATTATTTTGTGGCCACTGAAATTCAAGCCTTTTGGTCACTAAAACTGACCCAGTGGCAAAAGAGATAAAAGATGTAGTTCTTCTTGGCTTGGTTTTCAGCACTTCTAGCTGTTTTGTAGGAACGAATTCTAAAATTTTCCATTCTGCCAATTTCGTTGAAATGAAAATGTCTTTTATTACCATTAGATTATTGAAACAAAAAACTATGTTCCTGACTTCCCCTAGGAGGGAGGATTGCGATAAAAGTGATAAAAGTCAACCTGGGAGTTCTCTGTGTTTTCAAGCATGAATGTTTTATAAACCAAGTAGGGAAAAACAACTGTCATTCTCCTATTCTCTCATTCATTTTCTCAATAAATAAATATTTATTCTGTTATTCATTCCAAAATGTTTATTAGACATTTCAGCATTACTAGCCCTGCATATCAGTATCGGTACTCTAAATGAAATATAAGGTGTGATCTTGTTGTGCTTTTGTTCTGCATGACTTTTGTAATCAGCGACTGTATATAACATTTGTTTTCCCGATCTTAAGATATAAAATTTAATAAATCAATGAAGAGATTAAAAAGGAAGGAAAGGTAGTCTAGTTGAGAGGATATTATACATGAAACAAATGGGTTATAGTGTAAAAGGTAACATTTAAACAGACTATATGATAGTGTATTCCATTCCAGTACTTAAGTGCTGGAGGAGCAGAGAGCATAGGATCTAGCCACAAGCAATACTTAGCATCGTAGAAGATGACTCTCATTGGGTTTGGCATAGATTGATGCAGAGGAAATAGAAAGGAATATCCCAAAGAGGGAATAGTATTAGTCAAAGCAAATGGGTGGAAAATGTTGCTTAATCTTTTGCCGGCCTTTTCTGGATGAGAAGTTAGTTTCAAAGGCAAGATGGCCCTAGTTAAAAAAAATAAAAACATTCCTTTGTCTTCCATAGGGTTTAATGAACTGTACTTACCCATGTAAGTTTATGTATTTAATATTTCATGTAAAGGGAAAATCATGCATCTATCAAAATCCCATATACTTAGCATAATTCTTTTAACTATACGTGAATGATATTCTTTTCACCACTTACATTGATTCTGAGGTTATGTTTCTATATTTTTTCTTTCTTCTGAGACAAGATCTTAAAAGAAGTGTTCTCTTTCCTTTCCTTTAGATGAATTTATCCTTGATTAATTTAGAAGAGATTTTGTAAATGCTTCTGTTGCTTTGTGTCCCTCATCCCTGTGTTCTGCTGCAGTGTTTTAGATCAACTTATTTAGCCATTCAGCTGACCCATGTAAGGTGCACTGGCCTAGGACTTAGAGTTTCTGTGTGAACATCAGTGTTGGCACTAATGTAAATGTAAAATATCATGGCTTTTTAGGGTTCTCTGAGACCTTAGAAATAATCTTGTCTGCCCTCCTCACTTCACAGATTAAGGAGTTCAGAGCTATAAGTGTTCAGTGCTTTCCTCAAGTCAAAAAAAGTAGTTATGACCGAGCCAGAACTGGAACCCAGGTCTAATGTCTCCTTGATCCAGAGCTCTTTCTGATACTGTAGTTTTGATATTAACTATGGAAAGGAAATTCCACCTAATAATTTAATTGGAATTGTTCCTAAAAGAGCAACAGTGAAAACATTTTTACTTTCTTGTGAAGGTATTTCAATTTGCTGTTAGGTCTTACAGATTTCCATGGAACACTTTTGTGTCTCATTTGCAAAGCCTGACATGGAACTGACCAGTACCCTTGCTACAGTTCTTGAAAAAATATATTAGCCACTGCTACTTGTATCACAGCATTATTCCTAAGAGTTCATTCAGTTGCTATTTCAACTTTCCACCATAAAGTTTAAAACAGTTATTCTGTAATTCCCAATCATCAGGTGTGTGGGAATTGATACATTTAACATCCTTCTTTAAAAAGCCTTCAGTGTCCTGGTGAATTAATATGATCTTTATGAGTCTGGTGACCAGATTTTTGAGCCCTTCTAAACAGAGTTTTAGCACTAAGATTTTTGTAAATGGAAGGAATTGTTACTAGTTGCAGTAGCTTCAGCGCTTGAAGAGAGTAAATTTCACACCTGGACTGATTTAGCCTACAAAAACTCCAGGTAAGAATATGCACCCTCAGCCCTCCTCTGAGCCTTTCAAAGAGGGCATCTTAGATACCTGGGGAGACTGATAAGTTACAATATTTAGATCTCACATTCATTGCATCACCATATCATTTACAAAATTTAAGTTAAAAGATTCCTTAACTTCTTTGTGGCAAGGTCTAAACTGAAGATTGGAATGTTCCCCCGGGTTTTTGTTCCATTTGATTTTGTTAGAAACGCCATGTTTTCTCTGGTAGAAACACCTCTAGATAATGGCTCACTGTGCTGTTCTTTGCTCTCCCCAGGCACACATTGGCTTTTAAGGTCATGCTAAGGCCCATTTGGTCCCAGGTATGTCAGCTCTGGTAGCCAGCAGAGATCTGTGCCTGTCCAGGGGGTTTGTAGAGCAGCCACATGGTATTTTCAGAGCACCCCTTGGGGTTGTCCAGCTCTGTTTTCTTTTAAATTAAGGCATTCTTTCTTTGACACTGCTTTGTAGCTTCAATTCAGGATATGGTTTATCAGTATTACCAAGTGTTCCAATTCACTGCTCCCCCCTTTTTCCTACAGAAAGTGATTTTAGGATGTTTCACTACTCCGCTCAATCCCCAGCACATTGTTTTTGTATGTGTGTGTGTGTGTGTGTGTGTGTGTGTGTGTGTTTTAACATCTTTATTGGAGTATAATTGCCCCACAATGGTGTGTTAGTTTCTGCTTTATAACAAAGTAAATCAGTTATACATATACATATGTTCCCATATCTCTTCCCTCTTGCGTCTCCCTCCCTCCCACCCTCCCTATCCCACCCCTCTAGGTGGTCACAAAGCACCGAGCTGATCTCCCTGTGCTATGCGGCTGCTTCCCACTAGCTATCTATTTCACATTTGGCATGTCACTCTCTCACTTTGTCACAGCTTACCCTTCCCCCTCCCCACATCCTCAAGTCCATTCTCTAGTAGGTCTGTGTCTTTATTCCCGTCTTACCCCTAGGTTCTTCATGACCTTTTTTGTTTGCTTTTTTTTCTTAGATTCCATATATATGTGTTAGCATACAGTATTTGTTTTTCTCTTTCTGACTTACTTCACTTTGTATGACAAACTCTAGGTCCATCCACCTCACTACAAATATCTCAATTTCGTTTCTTTTCATGGCTAAGTAATATTCCATTGTATATATGTGCCACATCTCCTTTATCCATTTATCTGACAATGGACACTTAGGTTGCTTCCATGTCCTGGCTATTGTAAATATCCAGACGCGCAGGCTCAGCGGCCATGGCTCACAGGCCCAGCCGCTCCACGGCATGTGGGATCTTCCCGGACCGGGGCACGAACCTGTGTCCCCTGCATCGGCAGGTGGACTCTCTACCACTGCGCCACCAGGGAAGCCCCATGACTCTTTTTGAATTATGGTTTTCTCAGGGTATATGCCCAGTAGTGGGATTGCTGGGTCATACGGTAATTCTATTTTTAGTTTTTTAAGGAACCTCCATACTGTTCTCCATAGTGGCTGCATCAATTTACATTCCCACCAACAGTGCAAGAGGATTCCCTTTTCTCCACACCCTCTCCAGCATTTATTGTTTCTAGATTTTTTGATGATGGCCATTCTGACTGGTGTGAGATGATACCTCATTGTAGTTTTGATTTGCATTTCTCTAATGATTAATGATGTTGAGCATTCTTCCATGTGTTTGTTGGCAATCTGTATATCTTCTTTGGAGAAATGTCTATTTAGGTCTTCTGCCCATTTTTGGATTGGGTTGTTTGTTTTTTCGTTATTGAGCTGCATGAGCTGCTTGTAAATCTTGGAGATTAATCCTTTGTCAGTTGCTTCATTTGCAAGTATTTTCTACCATTCTGAGGGTTGTCTTTTGGTCTTGTTTATGGTTTCCTTTGCCCCAGCACATTGTTGACACTCAATAAATGTCAAATAATGCTGCACTATAGTGAGTGTGGGCTCTTCAGGCATTCTGAAAAGAATGGCTCTTTATTCTCATTGTTGAGTGGTGTAATTTTCCAATTGTTAGCTGGAAAGGAATTGGAGTCAGGTTTTCCATTTATATACCTTTATGGCTATATTTCTATATTCAGACATGCTTGGAGTTTAAGTTGTTTGGAAAAGTGCTTAATTAAACAAATATGCTGGGCAAGAGGGAGTATGAAGTGCCTTGCCTAAAAGGTTATGTCTAACTTGGGTGTGGTGGTCAAATCTATATTAAAAGGGAAGCAATTACTCTTCCATAAGTATGGATGGTAGAGGCTCATATTTATTGAAAATCCAATAGAGTAAAAACATATAGTGTTTGGTACTAGGAAATGAAATATTGTGTAGAGAATACAATGCAATTAAGCTTGTGTTTGGAACATAAACAAGACACCTGGAGAAGTTATTTTATTTCATTTTATCCTCCACTGTTGTCAACAGAATGTTTAAGACATTTCTTCTTGCTTCATAGAATACTGAGGATTGTTTATCTTCTGAATATTCTGGTTCAAGAAGATTTTTCTTCATCAGATGAAGATTCAGGTAGTAACCAGTGTTTCAATCTAAGCTGAGTAATGAAGTATGTGTCATCCTTCACTTTCTCATGGAGTGTAGGTGGGTTATCTTTCCACAGAGGGGGTCTTTGTAATACCCTCTAACTATGAGTACCTGGTGGAGGAAAAAAATCAGGTTGAGAGTAAAAACTTTTTATCACTCTCAATTGACTTATCCATTTCATTGTACCCATTCTGTAACTTCTATAAGGTCTGGTATAAAGATGTGGTTTTCCCCATACTTTATTCTTGGTATAAAAAAATTTCTGCTAGGTATGAGATCAACCGGAGTCTGATGCATTGTCCTGAGGAACACATAAGTAAATTGGTATTAATCAGGTGTCAGTGGTATCGCTGTGAGAAACACTTAATGTGTTTAAGTAACAGAATGTGTTAAGTCAACATTTTAATACCTTGTACTTCTTTCTAGTTTTAACACAATGGTAAATTAATTAATTAATTTAAAATGTAATTCATATCATCAGTGTTTATCTCCACTGCTAGATTACTTTACATGCGGCAGAGGCTGGTTTTGGGTTTTTTTTTAAACTTTTATTGGAATATAGTTGATTTACAGTGTTGTGTTAGTTTCAGGTGTAAAGCAAAGTGAATCAGTTATACATATACATACATGCACTCTATTTTAGATTCTTTTCGCATATAGGCCATTACAGAGTATTGAGTAGAGTTCCCTGAGCTATACAGTAGGTCCTTATTAGTTTTTGGTCCTTCTTGTTTCTGCTAGAACTATTAAGTTCATGGAGTCAGACAGAGATTTGAGGACTTTGGCAGAGTTATTGATTATAAGTTCACAATATGACAGTAATGTTTACTTTCCTCTACAAATCTATAAAGATAAACCCTGTGCTTTCCCTGTCAAGGAGTTGGATAGGAGTACATGTTTAGCAAGTCAATAAAAGGACACTTTATATTTTGAAAGCTGTTAAATCCAGATCTTTGAATCAGAGAACTCTGTTTTTGTGTCCACTATCTTCTTTGTTCGAGACTCTCACTGCAAAGATATTTGTTGTCATATGGTTCTGATCTTGCATATTACAGTGGTTTCTCAATTCTTGCTACTGCATCTTTTCCCTTTAAGAGTGTCTCTTTGGTTGTGAAATAGCATCATTAGGAAATCCTAGGTACATCAAAGAGGAGGGGTAAAAGTATTTTCAAAGGGGAGCCTGGAGGGAGATGGATTGGAGAACCAAAATTGTCTGCCCATTTGATTTATTTGACTCACCAACCACACCAAGACAGACATCAAATATAATTTGGTAATATTTTTGTGAACTAAGTCTGTGACAATTGATTTCACAGCTAAGATAAATTCTCATGAAAGTCAACATGATTGCTTGGGTATGAAATATCTGTGGCTTGAAGCAATCAATTTAAATTCTTCTCTTACTGGTTTTCAAATTAAACTCTGAAATGAAATAGGAGTATGATGCCCTACTTGGATGACTGTTTCTGCCTTTTCTGAAGGAAAAAATAGCAAGTTAGTGCTTTTCAGCTTTTTCAAATGTCATTAAAAGGCTTTGGAGAAATTCTTCATGCTTAAAACACCTGTGTGTAGTCCGTATCCATTTTTTTAGGGGAATTAGGCATTGTGCTCTCTGGGAGCCCTTGCGTATTTCAAACAAAGGGATTGATAGGATAGACTCAGCCACTTAGATTCAGTTCCTTTCTTCACTAGAATTTCAACTGGAGTTTATTTTAAGCCAATGGGAGCGCCAGCAGGGATTTTGGTCAGTTTTTGAGGCATTCATGTTCAGGAGGTTTCCGTCCAAGGGCTATCTGATGAATGAGCGCAGCATGGCTGTGTAAAGTTCAAGAACAAAAAGAAATTATGTCCTTCACAGCAAGTTTACTTTTCTTCTAAGATTTCAGAACAAACACATTGCCTGCTCCCCACCTACTTCCCGGAACAACTATTTGCTGATGGTCAGTCCCCTCCCCCTACCACCCCCTGCAGACAAGCACTGTGGCTTGGGACGGACGTGCTCCTCCATTTAGGGACCGTAAAACGGCCCCAACTGTGTTCATTAATGCTAGTTGCAAACATACTACGGAAAAATATATGCTTGGTTCAAAGATACAGTCTTTAAAAGAGATGCTGTAGTGGTTAAGTTGCAAGTGAAAGCAACAGATCATCGTTGTAAGAGACTGGTACCCATGACCCGATATCTTTAAATATGTGATTGTTTATAAATAAGATTGTATTGCTAGTTTTTATTAAAAAATTAATATTCCCTTTTGAAAACTAGTTAGTCATGCTAAGGAACTGGATTCAAGATATTAACTAGCTTGTCTCAGGCTTTTATTTTTAAAGGATGAGTGAGTTTACCTTCTGGTTATTTATGATAAGGGTGGAAATAAAGTGAGTTGTGTGTTGCGGCTTGTGATGGCTGGGCACCCCCAATAAAGCCAGCAGGGGGATAGCCAAGTATGCAGGTATTTCAGTCAGCAACCTGCGGGGAGAGCTCTTAAGAAATGAATAAGCAGGGGTGTGAACATTTCCCTAGCTGGGTCTAGCCTGAAGGAAACTTCTAAACACTTAAATTTCTTTGGCAGTCTTAGAGGCCTCCCAAGAACAAAAATAAAGAAAACTATGGGCATGTTTTACTATTGCAATAGTCAGGTTTTTAGCGATGACCTGTAGAATATTGTATAACAATCAACCTGTTGAAAAAGAAACTTACATCAAATAGAAGAATAAACAGAAAAAGTCCAAAACGGTTATTATTCAAATCTGTTGCTGTTGAAATCCTGTTACACTGAACAATGTATCCATGGTTCTCACTGGCAGACACAGTGTTTTCCATTATTACCAGTGTTACCATATACTATCCTGATTATTAAAGCAGTTACTAAAGCAGTAACACCTTGCCTAGTTCTTGAGTTTGAAGGGGAAAAAAATCCTTTAAATAAAAGTAACACACATATATATAAAGCTCTCTAGAGATCACTGAGCTCCCTCAACTCATGCACTTAAGAATATTAATTATAAGACTGTTTTTATAATATCAATTTATAAATCAGAAATCTTTTTGTAACCTAATATTTCATGTTTAATATATTTTTATTTTTCCTCAGTTGATTTACTGTGAAACCAACTTACCCATAAAGAATGTCCTTAGTGACTATACCTACTGAGAGAAAATATTGTGAAGGTTTTAATTATATACCTTGCATATAAATTATATTATTCTGCTTCAATTTGCTGCATTCAGAGGGAAACTATTTACTGGCATGTGTAATTAATTTTAATTAACACACATAGGCTTAGTAAAGGAAACTGACACGGCACAAGCCTTGGTAGGATATGTTAGTCACACTCTGCAACTAATTCTGAGTAGATGCATGGTTTCATAAAGAAAATATTTGCAAAGCCTACTGGAGCAAGTTTTTTCCTTTTCTTTTCTTTTCCTCTTTTTTAAACTGCCTATGTTTATTTCTTAGAACCTGAGGAAAATACTGTTCACTTAAAGGAACTGTCTCAAAACATGCAATCACAGAGAGTAGTTTTGAGTATTCAAACACAGAATCTGCTTCTTCTATCCGTGTGTTTGTTAAATCCATACATATTTATTAGCACACTGCCAATTATATCCATTGTTAGAAATTAAAAATGAAACATTAGAAAAAATTAACTTATTATATCAATTAAAAATAATAGTAATGAATCAATTTCATATTAACATAAATAGTATGTTTTTATGGAAAATATTTTTTTAATATCAGTGAGAAGAGTGGCTTTTTATTTTTTTTACAATTTTATAAATTTCTTTAGTGTGTAGCTTAATAGAAGGTGGCTGGATTCTCATATCTGCTTCTGCTTTCAATCTATTGGAATATGTTGTTTTGGTTGAAGTATATGAAGAAACTCTTGTCTCACACAGATCTGTAGTTAGAAAGGGAAGAATATTTTTCACACAGCTTTTTCACATTCTGTGGATTTTCTTCTTTGATACCTCAGCAAAACACAACAAGTGATAGTTTCCAAAAAGTTAGTTGCAGTGTGGAATCTGAAATCATGTCAGTGAACTTTTTATATTCTGTTACATTAATCCACTGGTCTACCGTGCACTTTAAATGGATCTTTTACTTATGAGTGATTCTGTAACATCACACATTTTGTCATTTGGAAAATATTGGTTCATTGATTCATACAGATCTTCTCAATGTTTTGCATTTCATTATACAGTATTTTAATTATATTCATTAATATCACCACCAATGTCATCAGAAACGGGGGAGCTGTCAAGCCCATGGTGGGAGATACAAGGTTTCCAAAATTTGAGGCTCAATTTTATCATTGGTTATAAATGCTGTCAGTTGTCTTCCTCTAAGTGATAGACTCATTTTGTTCATTTTGAGAAAATTTCAGCCAAAACTCAAGTTTGTTAACCATAGATTGACTGTTGGACTTTCAAGTAAAAATGGCGTCCCATGAAAAAACTAGGTACTTCAGCTTACAGTTTAATTGCACCCTTTGCTTGAGAAAATCACTTCAGTATGCAGCAGAAGTGCTTATGCAGACCTCCCGTTTTTGACACAAAATATTGGAAAGATGTATGCTCAGGGTCTAGATTTTTAAAAATTAATGTTTTTACTACTTCAGCAGAATATCCTTAAGTGAAACTGGCTTTTTTTTTTAACTGTAAGTTCTTGGCAGTGACTCTCAGTGCAGCTTCATGACATTGTCTTGACTGGTGCTAAGTCACCCAATCTTGCTCTTGCACCATCAGTACAAATGTTAACACATTTATTGCAGATAAATCATGAGATTCAGAAAAATTTGTACTTTGACTACCAGCAACACTTATTAATTAATAAGTATTTCTATTAAAATGAAGGTCTTTAAGGATTAGTTGGTACTGATACCGGACAAATATAACGAAAACAAGTGTAGTCATTCTTTAGATTTGTCCATTTTAAGGCAAAAGTATAATTCTGCGGATGAGATTTTTAATTCATGCTCCATGTTAGCAACCAAATCTTTAATTGGACAAGTTACTCTATCATTGGGAAATGACAGTAATTTCTTCTTATTTTTTTTTTTTTTTGCGGTTCGCGGGCCTCTCACTGTTGTGGCCTCTCCCGCTGCGGAGCGCAGGCTCAGCGGCCATGGCTCACGGGCCCAGCCGCCCCACAGCATGTGGGATCTTCCTGGACCGGGGCACAAACCCGTGTCCCCTGCTTCGGCAGGCGGACTCTCAACCACTGTGCCACCAGGGAAGCCCGACAGTAATTTCTTTTTACTCACTTTTTATCCAGCAGGTATTCACCAATATCAAGCGCAAATTTTTTATTTATTAGCCTCTCAGCTACAGTGTGCACTTCTCTAGCTGTTGCAGTACAGTGACTTATCTTGTAAGATGCTTCAAGGGCTTTTTCACTGCTACTTTGAAAAACTCTAACAAACAATATTTGGACTTCAAAGAATATATCATATCTCTGTTTAAAATATGTGATTTCTTTTTTTAAATGTCCAATAATTGGCCTTAAAATGATGCTGTAACTTAACTGGCATTATGATGCTATTCAAAAGTGTTTAATTGCATAAGACAGTAAGGTAAATTATAAACATTAATAAAACCAAGGAAAAGGAATAGCTTTAATTCTATTTTTTTCGTATTTATACAAGACAAAAATGTATACATATAGGTTTGTGTGTCTCCACATAGGCATGAAGGAAACTTTAGGATTTCAAAATAACAATTTATTGGATTATAATGAAGTCACAAAGATTATAGCAGGTATAAATAAAAAGTAGCTGTTAAGAGCACAATAGAAATACAGAGAACACATGAGATAATCTCTGGAAAAGCACATACTTCCTCTGAAAATTCTAGGTAACACGAGAGTACACCAGCTCATCTTCCATTAACTGCCAGAGTGATGACATCATCACATGTCATCACAGCTTCTAGCAAACTCCTCTGTACATTCATAGCAAGTGAAAGTGAAAAAAATTAATATTCTAAGAGTTTTGAAGAACCAAGAATCCACTGATTACCAGCTTAGATTTTTACATGTCCCCTACACACTGTATTAAAACAGTGTGAAAACAGAACACGTATGGAAAGTCAAACTCATTTCAGGCCAAGTTGATAGAGAGATTTATTTTAGCAATCAAAGCCATGCCATTCAGTCTCCTCCCGCTCATCCCCTAAGACAAAATCCAAAACAGTTATAGAATTTCCAGAACATTTGTTTACTCCCCTTATCTGTCATTGATCTTTTACCAGTGATGATACTGAGGAAGATGGGTGACAACGAGAGAAATCATCAAATAGCTTTGGGTTGAAAAGGGGGTGAAGATGTTGGAAATGTGTTGATTTCTGAGAAGCATATGTGGAAATGCAGATGTGACTCAAGAGAGTAGCCCTATCACCAAGAACATAGACATTTCTCCTGATCTCTAATTCTGTCCAAAAGTGAAAAGATCCAGGGCCTCAGTCTCAAATGAGAGAACTCCTCTGGTAATCTGGGGAAAGATATCAAATATATCCTTTTTCCTTCCCTTCCACTGTGATAGGTTTGAGAAGTGATGAAAAACAGGAAATATTGAGCTACTGTTAGGTGGGTTTTTACTAAATGTTGTATATGTAAAGGATTATTTGGTCAATATCCTTCCTCTTAAATCAAAACAGTCAGAAATTTAAAGTAGAGAATTTTCTCCTAAAGCACAGCTTTTCAAGCTTTCTGTGGTAAAGAACTTTTAAATAAAAGGTTTTTTTCAGTCTCTTCAGAACAATACATAGTCCCACTGCACAGCCAGTATTCAACTTAAACTGCATGTGACTCCCCTCATGAGTTTAACAACACCCAAACTGGTCTCAACTCTACTCAGTAAGACTCATCCACTGATCATGGCTTGGATGTCATGCAGTGTCTGACAACTACAAAAACTTCCAGCTGCTTTTTCTCAGGTTCTGTACTTTAAATGTATTGTTCTCAGACCTCAAGTACTGCTCTGCTGTTGACCATCACAAATAGGGGGTTGAATTTGCCAAACACACTCCCTAGTAGAGATTAATTATTTCTAGACGGTTATGGCCTGTAATTTGTGTAGCTGTTGCTAGACACACAGTGGAGCTAGTTACAGTAATGTGGGCTCACCAGGTAGAATCATTCAGTGTATGTCATTTACATCTCGGATTAGTGCCCATGGTCCAGATACTGATTTTGGCTTTTCCTATAAAACAGAAAATGATGTTAAATTACTGGCTAGGTCAAATTAACTCATCTCTATTTAAAAAAATTTTTTATTGAAGTACAGTTGATGTACAATATTATATAAGTTACCGGTGTACAATATAGTGATACACAATTTTTAAAGATTGTACTCCATTTTAGTTATTCTAAAATATTGGTTATATTTCCAGTGTTGTACAATATATCCTTGTAGCTTATTTTATACATAGTAGTTTTTACTCTTAATTCCCTACCTCTATATTGCCCCTTCCCCCTCCCCTCTCCCTGCTGGTAACCACTAATTTGTTCTCATGTGGCTTCTTCTTATACCTGAATTGTTAATGAGGAGAAAGCAACCTGAGAAAGATGCACTTATTGATACTTCAACTTTCCTGTTCTTTTTTAAACTATTAATACTTTGTCCTGCTGACTTCTTTTGCCCCTCTCCACAGAGCTGTTTATTTTTTCTTCCACATGACTTGACTGGTGTAAAACTCTGAGAACAAATACAGATTTCCAGCCCTTGGAAATCCAGATAGTGCATTCGAGCCAGAGGCCTGAGAAGGGAAACGGTCAGCTGCTGTTAGTCCTTTAGATTTCCTGGCTCCATGAGAACACCTATAATATAGTTCCTTAAAAATCATATATTGTTATAAGATAATTTTCGTTTCCCAACAAACTTCTTCCCAAAGGGTATTTCCTTATTGAATCATTTTATGTTTAACCTGGCATTTTATGGTTAACCTTTTATGTTTAAGGAAAGCATGAAAGTTGTCTTATAGAGTTGAAGGATTCACGTTCTGTATTGCCTTTCCAAGAGGGTCAAAATAGTAATGGGTAAAAGTGACTCTGAAAAAAGATATAAGCTCATCATTAGAAAGAGATGTCTAGTATTTTTAATATTTTTATATATTACATATATATTTTATATTTTTATTATAGCCTTTTAAAAATAGAATGGGCAAGTTGTGAATTAGCAAGCCTCCCCCATTGCCAGAGCACTTTGAGCAGAAGCTAGATTAAAAACATATTGGTAGGGTGATCATAATGTATCCTCACTTTTGGGAGTAAAAGGGGGCACTATTAATAATTATGCTAGAATAATAGCTAGCAATAAACCGACATGGTCTGGGGGAAAAAAAAAAGGATAAGTGGTCAAGCCTGCATGTTGATGATGTCATGGAGAGAGAGTCCTGCCTTATTTATGGGGGAATTTGGCTTAGATGACCTCTATGGTACATGCCAACTTAACTACATAAACCTGTTTTATGCACAATTATTTTCCTATAGTTTTTTATGATTACTTATTTTGTTAGTATTCCCTAAATAGGATGGAGTCTGAAGTACATTATTAAGCATTAAAGTTTAAACTATGCTTGGCAAGATTTTTGTGTAAATTGTGTTGTACTTCTTTTAAATCTTGTAACAGAAATTACACACACACATATTCTAATTTATATATAAATTAAATTACTTAGTATAATGGCCCATTCCCTAATTATCCTTTATGAGTAAGAGTTCATGCTAATTATAATTTTCCAGTCTCAAAAGTGATATTTATAACTGATGCCTTCAACCTGCCCCTGGGATTCTTCTTATGAATTGGAGGATCAGAGTATTTCCAGAATCAGAAATGGGGATTCTCACTTTCATATTAGGTAAACTGGTATAAATTATAATAAATGGTGTGAGAACTAAAAGTTAGACAAAAAGCAAGATAGTTTCTTTGAGAAGAAAGCATGCCTAACTATTCTATGAGCTCTTTGGGAAGTTAAATATATGGCAATAAAGAATAATCAATGGATGTACAAAGTGGGGAGTATACCCAGTATTTTGTAATAACTGTAAATGGAGTGTAACCTTTAAAAATTGTATAAAAAATTAAAAAATTAAATTTTTAAAAAAGAATAATCAATGAATAACTACACACTTAAGTTTTCAAATAATCATTAGCAAAGTTTTACTATATAGTTTATGAAATTGAGGGTTTATTGGGTTTTTTTTTTAATGTGGCTAGGAAACTCTTCAAGAAAGTAGGTTGAGGGTGGAAATTAGCCAACTTATCAGCACTTTATTGAACACTTATAATGTGCTGGGATCTGTGGTAGGGGCTAGAAGAAACAAAAATGGTCCTTGTTATCTGCATTCATGGTTTTCATAGAGTATTGGGACGAGATGGGTATTTCTGTCAATGGCATAGTATAATAACTGAGATTTCCCAGCATCCTAATTTCCTACGTTTCCAATGCACAAACTAGTCTTAACATCTGTGTAAATAATCTGAAATACATTGCAAAAAACTCAAATTCTGTAGATCCATCTCCCTTGGGCAGTGAAAAAACAATCTTTAGAAAACCTCACAGGGCTTTAGTAGTGAGTAAGAAAATGGCAGACTAATTGCAATGTGAGAAAACATGAGGTGTCATGTATTAGAGGAAAATGATCCAAATTCTGCCTAAGGCTCTTGGAATCTGGTTAAGTGCATTGAGTGAAAAGGACCTAGGAATCTCTGTAGACTAGCCCTGAAGGTATCTAGCAACATGTTGATATGGTCAGGTGGATATCATCAAGAATTGAAAATGTCCTGCTTTTATACAAAACCATGTTGTTTTATAACCTAAAACATTACATTAAAAACTTTTCAGTCAATTGCAAGAAAAGGTATAATATAAAAAGATAAGATCCTGTGAATGAAAATTAAAATAATCGATGAGATTAGGAGAATTACCTTGCATATCATAGCAAGAGGATTAGGGTGCTTTATTCTGTAAAACTGAGAAATGTTTTTAAAGTGTTGACGTCATTAGATTATGTTACTATGATTTTCCCCCATGAAATTTTAAACTACTAGAACTTGGATAGATCTTTGGATAAAAATATAGGCTGTACTACAGTCCTGTCAATCATAGAACTTAATAGATTACATTAGCCCCAAAAGGTGGTGCAGATACATCTCAAGCAATTTATATAAAATTATGGCTGCATCAAAAATTAGCCTGTTCCTGAGGAAAAGCATCTTTGAGCTCAGAAATTGACGGCAAGAGAGACCTCTTTGCTTTTTCTGATATGTTTCCTACTTTATCTCTCACATATGGAATACTCTTGTGGTGATCCTAGATTTGACCCAGAGTTATGTTTTTCTTTTACTCTGTTCAAAGTACAGTAGACTTAAAATGGCAAAGTGCTTATAAAACTATTCTACGGTCTATTTTCCTTAGATGCATAAATGGCTCTTTTCCTTGCCCAGGGTCAATATTTCCTAAATTTTTATCACAATTTATAATTTATGGCCACTTTGCAGGATTGCATGTTACCATTACTGTTTCATAATAAGCAGCACATACAGTTGACTTCAGGGAAACGTTCACTACTCATTCTTTGACATGCTGTGGAGGAGAAGGAAAGTTTCTGTGATTCATTAGCCCTTTTCTTCATAAACATCCCTGCTTTATCCTGCCTTCAGTTACAAATCAGGAGCATCAGCATGTGAGTTATTGCATAAGTATACAAACTCAGCCTGTGTCACATTGCACCATTGGCTTCACTGCCTTTCATATTCCGCTGTGTTTCCATAGTGAACCCCAGCACATGCTGACTAGAGAAGAACCCCAGCAGCTCGGAGTGCTTGATTTAATTTGGAGGTTAGAATGTTCTTTCTCTGGTAGTTTGTATTATCACTGTGGTTTTTCTGGGCTATGAGGTCAGTCTCCCCATGCTTCACCTGGGGAGGCAGGCCAGTTTTCTTGTTGCTGAAATTTGTTTTGCTTATTTTAACTAGCAATCTGGTTTTATAAACATAATCCTGCCAGACTGTGTATCATTTTTCTCCTTTCAGTATAGGAAATGAATGAGTGTGCATGTTGAGAAAAGGATTGATGCTTCATCACCTTTGGAGGGTGCAATTCATTTATGAGAAAGCTTGAGAATAATAATTTTATGCTGGATTGAAAACTAATGTGGGGCATTTAAAATTCCTTTTAATAGATTGATGTTGATAGTAAAACCTTATTCATTTGAAATACACAAGTTTAAAAAAAAATGTTTAATTGATTAACTTTGGGTAATAGAATAGTATAATACCCAGTGCAGGGGCTTTTATTTCTCTGCCTAGTCACGGTATAGCATGTGAGTATTTGCACTTGAATAATTTCTAAATCAGCACAAAACCGCTAGCAAACTCATGACCTTGGTGCATTTGCATTGCTGTTGTCCTCCCTACTGTTTCTTGAGTATGTTGAGCTTCATGCTGTCTGAGGGCCTTTGCATTTGTCTGGAATGTTCTTCCCCCAGAAATTCTCATGAGTCACATCCCCCTCTTCAATTCTTGATTCTTTTCAAATAACATCACCTCATTTCTGACTACCCTCTCTAAAAAGGCACTTCTATCATTATGTCCCCTTCTCCTGCTCTATTTTGTTCATAACACATTACTTTTTGATATGTTTACTCTTTTTTGTTTTCTATCTTCCCCATTTGAGTATAAGTTCTGTGAAAGCAAGAATTTAATCTCATTTGTTCATTGCTTTATCCTCAGTGCCCAGAACAGTGCCTGGTATAGAGTAGTTATTCTGCAGTGAAGGAGTGAGTGAGTGAGTGGATGAGTGACTGAATAGATTTTGGTATTGCTTTTTATTACCCTTGAGCTTGCTGCTTGCTGGGTTTTTTCCTCAGTTTTAAGCATTAGTCAACATTTATTTAATGGTAACTGCATGTTCTGTGAGGATATAAAAAAATGGTACTGAATAATTATATAGAACTTTTTACTTTACAATTCATTTTCACATATTTTCCTTTATTTTGTTAAACATTTAGGTAGCCATCCAAAAGAGATTCCAGATTAATAATCGAAGGAAATAAAACATTCATGAAAAGTTTGTAAAGAGAGACACTAAAACCAAAATTATTGAAATTAATAGTATCCAAGTTTTGGATACACACACACACACACACACACACACACAGGCGCACACACACGCACACACACACACGCACACAGTGAGATATGAAAGGAATAGTTCAAACCAAGCATTATTAATTAAGTTTTCATGAAATACTTTTGTGAATGAGGTAAAAGGATGGATTGAAATAGAATTCTACATACAAAGACTGGAATATGGGAAGTCTTGATCAAAGATAGAAAATTGTGTTCTGAGAACAGCAAGTTTTGCTTGGATAGGAAGAGATATTTATAACTGGCAGTTATGAAAACTGAATATGTTAAGATTTTCTGTGTATGTGATGATGGAGAGGAACAATGTGTTAGCAGAATTAAATTATAGGAAGTTTTGAAGCTGGTCTGAAAAAGTTTTGAAGCTAGGGAACAAGGGACTCCAGATTTTTAGAAGGGAGTTGACAGTAGTATGGAGAGGAGTATACTTCTGATGAACCACAGTGTGGGCTGAAAGGAAGTAAGTTGAAATACACGGAAAGGAGCCTGGGATGTTGTTGGAATGTTCCAAGAGATGGTAAAATGACAGAGTTCCAGATGGACTATCCACTTGGAATTGGTTTCTTTTCTCCAAGGTCCACAAATTAATCATCATAACGGCAATGTCTCACGAGCAGAGTTACCAGAAAAATGGTACCCCAAATAGAGATTAGGTAACCTGTGAGCCAACATCCCCATTTTCCTCAGTGTAAGCAAGCTTAAAACTTTGCTTCGGGCTTCCCTGGTGGTGCAGTGGTTGAGAGTCCGCCTGCCGATGCAGGGGACACGGGTTCGTGCCCCGGTCCAGGAAGATCCCACATGCCGCGGAGCGGCTGGGCCCGTGAGCCATGGCCACTGGGCCTGCGCGTCCGGAGCCTATGCTCCGCAACGGGAGAGGCCACAGCAATGAGAGGCCCGCGTAGCACAAACAACAACAACAACAAAAAAAAAACAACTTTGCTTCCACAAAGTGTTTTAGAGCCCAAAGTATTGATGCCTATTGTTTAGCACTGTAAATTACTTTGTAAATAGGTATCGTGCTCAATATAAGTAATTATTACTCATTTTTAAAGCATATTAACAAACTGGATCTTAGTATTTTCTTTATGAGTCAAGCTGATTTGCAGACCTAACTGTAATTTACTACAGTTCTGTTCTTGAATGTTAGCTTCTTTGTTTGGCAGTATTGTACTTGTTTCTTCTTCAGTGATACTTTGAAAAATATGATGTACTTTTGTTCATCCCATTTCTTTGCTCTGAAATTTTAGAATTATATAACATCGAGATTGAAAGGGACCAAGAGATGTCATATTTCATCTCTAGGCAAGACCATGTCTAAAATATATTAGCAAGATGAAAATCTATTATACTTCCTTCCATGACTGTTTTTTTAAATTAATTTTTATTGGAGTATAGTTGCTTTACAATGTTGTGTTAGTTTTTGCTGGAGAGCAAGGTGAATCAGCTGTACGTATACATATAGCCCCTCTTTTTTGGATTTCCTTCCCATTTAGGTCACCACAGAGCACTGAGTAGAGTTCCCTGTGCTATACAGTAGGTTCTCATTAGTTATCTCTTTTATACACAGTAGTGTATTTATGTCAATCTCAATCTCCCAATTCATCCCACCCTCCTTCCCCCACCCCCATATCCATACCTCTGTTCTCTACATCTGTGTCTCTATTTCTGCTTTGCAAATAAGTTCACCTGTATCATTTTTCTAGATTCCACATATAAGCGATATTATACAATATTTGTTTTTCTCTTTCTGACTTACTTCACTCTGTATGACAGTCTCTAGGACCATCCACGTCTCTGCAAATTGCACAGTTTTGTTCCTTTTTATGGCTGAGTAATATTCCATTGTATATATGTAACCACATCTTCTTTATCCATTCTTCTGTTGATGGACATTTAGGTTGCTTCCATGTCCTGGCTATTGTAAATTTAATGACTGTTTATCCCAGTGTTTTTACCAAGCTCAGGACAGAGAGCTATGGAGGAGCTGGAATTTGTGATTGATCTTGTCCATTGCTCATCCTCACTGCTCATTCTGTCTACCTTCTTCTTCATTCTTTCTCAGTTACATCATTTAGATATTGCCTTGTGAGCTAATAGCTTTCTCCAGGAACATTTGCATTTTAATGATAACTACTGCCAGGCACCATGCTAAATGCTTTTCATACATTATTTCAAATCCTTTAAAACCCTCTTAGATAGTACTATCCTCAGTTATCAACAAGGAAATCGAGACTCTGAGAACTTGAGTAATGTGCCCAAAGTCACAAAACTAACATATGATTAACAAGTTCCAGAGTTAGAATTTCTCTGATTCCAAAGTCTATGCTCTTTCTGTCCCATCACACAATGATTAGTGCAGAAACCTAAAGATCTCAAGACTCAAAAGAATGAAACTGCCAGAAACAAAACTGGTTGGTGAAAGTTTTGATATGGGATAAGGATATTATGGGTAGGATAAAACTGTTCACCTACTCCACATATTGAAAAGCCACTTTATTTCTATCAGGAAGCATATTTTGTTAGACCATTGGAATGTTAGGCTTAAGTCTACTTGGAGATAGTCTCAGATTCCTTATTTGCTGGTACAGTTCATCATTCTTGTCTGGTAAATTTTACAGCCAGTAGAAACCCATATGTGTTCCTCATATGGAGGAAGAAGAAAAGGACAGTCCTCCAGCCCAGGTACCTGGACAGCTTATGGGGCGTCTCAGGCAGGTTTCACCTTTGGGTCAGGCCTGTTTTTATGCCCACACAGCTCCAGCCACATGGCATCAACTTGCACCTGTTTACTCCAAATCTTCTTCCTTCCCAGGTACCAGCCACCTTATATCCTTCTAGCTACAGAGGGAGACCTGATTATCAGAGGTTCACTTGAATTACTGGAACATTCTTCCTCATATCTCTGCGCCACATTTTCTCTCAGCTTTTCCATCAGTGGCAATGGCTAATTAAATGCAAGGGGCTTCAGAGTGCTGCAAAGAGTGCTTTGCCTGCTAGTTTCATCTTGAAAACATCTTCCCCTAGCCTTTTAACCTCATCTGTCTCCTCTGAATCACCTTGGAGGCTCTCTCCACCTCCCTCATGGATGCACTCCATTGCTTTAGTTGGGTTCCAAAACTGGGCACAGTGGTTGGCGGGACTTGACCAATGAAGTATACAAGGCAGCGATTACTTATTTTCTGTGTGACTGATTCTCTGTTGCTACTTCCTGAAGTTGTTTTAGTTATTCCTTTCCATTCTTATAGAAAACCAACTTAACCTTGATTTTATTGAGATTTAGAGGGGTCATTTTCTAAGCTTAGCAGGGAAAGAGGTGAACTTCACCAGGAAAGGGCTGTGTTTTCTTCTTCCTCAGCTAGAAAGAGATTTGGGGTTGCCTTTATGTTTTCCTTGTGGTTAAAAAGGCGCAGTTGCTTGTTTTGCAATAGGTTTTCTTCTGTGTTGTATGCAATTTTCTCTTTTATACCTTTTTTCCCCTTTAAAATTAAATCCAGTAAAATGTGAAAGAAAGAGAAGTGAAATAATCTCCACAGCTGCTGAGTTTTCCTGGGAGGGAAAGACATCTCAATTTTAAAGTTACTCTTAAAACATGAAATCATTGTTCTTTCAAGCAGCTGTCTGGTCAGAAACTCCTTTGTAGTGTTCATTTTTAAACAGCAATTTTTAAAAACCACTAGGAGCTTTGTAAAGATTTCCTTTATCTGGTTATGAATTATTTTCAGTCTTTTGAGTAATTGTTAAATGATGAAACTTACTGGAATAAAACAGATGTCTGCTTTTTCTTTTGTTGTTTAGGCAAAAGGGGGAAATGTCATTGGGATATTGGGACTTACTTGGTACCTTGACAGTGAAGTCTAGATAAATTATTGTTAGTATCTTAGCATTCCATTCACCATCAATTTTTATACGTACTGCCAGAATATAAGCTTCATGAGAATAGGGACCTTGTCTGTCCTATTCGCCATGTGTCCCTCAGGGCCTAACACAATAACTGGCACATAGCTTCTCAACAAATGTTTATTAGACAAGTAAATCAATAAATGAATGCCACAAGAACCATTATACAGAATGACATGTCACGTAACCAGTTGCATACTTCATCCATCCGTCTGTTATATTTTACAGAGACACTTGGTGTGGAAATCTTCCTTAATAGAAACTTGGAGGTTGAAGATGTATCTCATAATCTCTACTGTTTTTATTAGCCCTTTATGGATCTTTTACCCAGGATTTTTATGTAAATCATCTCTGACATTGTTTATATTTCTACCACCTCTAGAAGTAATAAATTCCTTAAACAGAAGATGTAGTTCAACTCAAATGCTGTATAAGTAAGTCATTAGGGGAACACAGAGAAGAGGATAATTTATGTAATTAATGCTACCTGGGGAAGATTCAGAGGAAGGAATATATGAGTTGAGGCTCTAAGGATGAGCGGAAGTTTGCCAGGTGGTAAAGAAGGTAGGAGGACATAGGCAGCATTGAATGAAAAGGCCTGAAGGATGAAAAGGCATGCCGTGGGACCCCTGGTCATAGAACCACCACCATCATCATCAACACATTCTGCATAAATATTGGATTGCAACAACTTTTTAAAATGATATTGTATTATTGGCTAATTTGCCTGCTATTGGTTATGCCCAAGTAGACACATGACCTGTGGTTGTTTGGCTTGTCCTCCTATGGGAAATACTTAATGAGGCTATTAAGCTGTATTAAAATAAAATAAACAAATTCATATGGTACATAGCATCACAGCCACATGTAGTATGGTCATTATTTATTATCTTGAGACACCAGTCCCACATCTCCAGCTGCCTACTGGGCATTTTCGCTCAGAAGGCCTACTTTCACTTCCTGTTTAACCCATCTGAAACCAAAACTATTAACCTCTCTTCAGTGCTACCCCTCACTGTTGGAGTTTTAGGGGGCAATAAATCACACTCTTTTCTCCCCTTCTCCAGTTCATATTTGTTGTTGTTGCTGTTTTTGGAAGCACAGGAAACAAACAGATAAGTCATGAAACAAATGGATCTAGATCTGTGGCCAAGTGTCTTGCTAATACTTCAGCCCCCAATAATCATAGACAAAGCTGAGCAGCCACAGACCTCTCCCACAAGGCAGAACTCACCAGAGCATCTTGGAATGAGAGAGAAATGCATGTGTCCTATGGACACAGGCTTGCTCAATTTCTCTTTTATAACCCATCAATCAAATCTATCAGTCCTCCTCCTCTTTTGCAGGAGAAACAATGACGTCTGGGGAAAAGGGGCCAGGAGCAGAAGGTCTTTCAAGAGACCAGGTCTTTCCAGTTCCTACTAAGGAATCCAAACTTTCTATTTTTATTTAGATTGCCTTCTTAAATTGTGTGACATCAGATTATTTTAGCATTTGGGTATGAGGAAGAATATTTAGATATAAAATATGCTATATTTTAAGAATTTCCACCACTTAAATTGTAATCTGCCTTCTTTATGACCTTTCTCTTCATAAATAAGACCCCACAGTTATAACCAAAATTCATGCTTTCAGCTCTTTTATTGTGTCAGTGATTAACACTGACATGGACTTGGCACCATGGCCGTTGGCAGCCAGAGAAAGTCAGGAGTGGTGGTGACTCAGCTGATTCTGCAGCTGCACTTACAGTAAATGTGTTTTGCAATGCTCTTATATTTTAAAATATTTTTTATGAAAATTAATTTTTTTTCATTTAAAATTTTTATTTCTTCACCTTTTTCTCTTCACTGGGTCAAGGAAAGGAAATACTAAAGACTGAATATCAAAATTGGTGATCTTTATCCTAATACAGTGGGGAGCCATTGATGGGGTTGCGTTTGGCTACAGAATGGAGAGTAGGAGAGAAGCAGGTCTAGGAGTTAGGAGTTTTGTGTAGCAATCCAGGTGAAAGATGATGGTGTCCTGGACTAGAATGGAGGCAGTGGAGATGAAATAAAGGAGATTCATTAGGGGGCTGTGCCGACAGACGGACTGATTGAAACTGAAGTGCGGGAAAAAGAGACATCCAGAATGACACGTATCTAGCACAAGCAACTAGTTGGAAGGGGGCACCATTTACTAACACGAGGAAACTTTGGAGGAAGGGAAGATTTGAGAGTAAATCAAGATTTTGAAAGTGGAAATATCCAGAATTTAACTGTAGCTTGGAGGAGAAATCTGGGATTTGTGAGTGGTCAATTTATACATGGTACTGAATGCAAGTGATCTCTTTACAGTATTCCTCATAAAAACTTCTCTTAGGAAAAACCCTACTTGGTAGTGGTGGCTGGATCTTTTTCTCTATTATTGAGGTATAATTGACATATAACTTTATATTAGTTTCAGGTGTGCAACATGATTCGATATCTGTTTATATTGTGAAACGGTCTCCACAAGTCTAGTTAACATCTGTCTCCACACATAGTTACAAATTTTTTTCTTGTGGTGAGAACTTTTAAGATTTACTCTCTTAGCAACTTTCACATATGCAATGCAGTATTATTAACTATGATCACCATGCTCTGATCACCATTACATCTCCATGATTTATTTCTTTTTTAACTGAAAGTTTGTATCTCTTGCCCACCACTCCATGCCCTGCTTTTGGCAACCAACAATCTGTTCTTTGTATCTATGAGCTCAGTTTTTTGTTTTGTGCTTTATAAGATTTGACATATAAGAGAGATCATACAATATTTGTCTTTGTCTGTGAGACTTATTTTACCTAGCATTATACACACACACACACACACACACACACATAAATAACATTTTCTTTACCACTCATCCTTTGATGGACACGTAGGTTGTTTCCATGTCTTTTGAGTTTAATGTCTTACTTTTCTTTGGATAAATACCCAGAAGTGAATTGCTAGATTGTACTGTAGTTCTATTTTTAATTTCTTGAGGAACCTCCATACTCTTCCATAGTGAGTGCTCCAATTTACCTTCCCACCAACCGTGTACAAGAGTTCCCTTTTCTCCACATCCTTGCCAGCATTTCTTTCTTGTCTTTTTGATAATAGCCATTCTAACAAGTGTGAGGTGATATCTCATGGTTTTGATGTGCATTTCTCTGATGATTAGTGATATTGAGCACTTTTTCATGTACCTGTTGGCCATCTGTATCTCTTCTTTGGAAAAATGTCTATTCTGCCCATTTTTAAAATCAGATTTTTTGTTGTTGTTGAGTTATGTGCATTCTTTTTATGTTTGAATATTAACCCTTTACCAGACATATGATTTGCAAATATATTCTCCTTTCATTTTGTTGATGGTTTGCCTTTTAATTTTGTTGATGGTTTCCTTTGCTGTGCAAAATCTTTTTAGTTTGATGTAGTTTTGTTGCCTTTGTATTTGGTGTCAAATCTAAAAAATCATCACCAAGACCCATGTTAAGGAGATCACTGCTTATGTTTTCTTCTAGGAGTTTTATGGTTTCAGGTTTAAATTGAAGTCGTTAATTCATTTTATATTTGTTTTTGTGTATGGTGTAAGATAGTGGTCCAGATTTATTCTTTTGCATGTGACTGTCTAGTTTCCTCAACACCATTTATTGAAGAGACTGTACTTTCCCCAATGTATATTCTTGGCTCCTTTGTTGGAAATTAATTGACTATGTATATATGAGTTTATTTCTGGGCTCTCTATTCTGTTCTGTTGATCTATGTGACTGTTTTTATGTCAATGCTATACTGTTTTTGATTACTATAGCTTTGTACTATAGTCTGAAATCAGGGAGCGTGATGCCTCCAGCTTTGTTCTTCTTTCTCAAGATTGCTTTGACTATTCAAGGTCATACTTTTAAACATTTTATGACACTCAATTTCCTAACATATTTTTGAGGAGTTCTACATCTTTATTCACAGGTGAGAATGGTTTATAGAGAAATATCCCAAAGTTTGGTCCTTAAAGTACACACTAGCCCTGTGAGAAGTTCAAGGAAAAAAGAATCTAGGGTCAAATCAATGGGGAATTCTGCTTAGCATGTTCTTTTCTTGGAGATTTACAGTGTGTATTGGCCTATTAATGTTTCTGAGGTGCCCTGCATAAAAGAATCTTTCCCTTAAAATTTGGAAGGAAAGACCTATAAATTCTCTGAGATCAGAACTAATTTGAAGAAAAGTTTTGTTTTCCAGTTTATCCTGTGGCTATTGGTCAGTTGGGATTTTATGATTCTTTTTTCATAATTTCCTAGAAATTGTACCCATCATTGATACTTATAAATTTGCTATCATAAAAGTATACTTAGCATCTCTTAAAATAATTTAATCTTCTCCCTGTTAAATCATGTCTCATTTCTGATTTTGATTATTTTTCTCATCTTTTATTTACTATATATTACAGAGCTGTTTCATTATTTGATTCATCAAAGAACAGACTCGTAAATTTATCAATGATAATTCAGTTTTCCATAATTAGTTCCCAATTTATTATATCCTGTATTTTGCTCTGCTAAGTTTTATCATTTTCCAATTTGTTAAATGCTGACAATGTATTTTTGCTTTTTTTTTTAAAAATAATAAGATGTACGTGACTGTGATTTTGCCTCTGAATAGAATTTGCCTCTGAATAGAATCCTGAGTTTCAGTCTGGTGTGTGGTATTATTTATTTACCAAATAGTGTGTAATTACACCTTTAAGTTTCTGTTTGACACAAAATTTGGTGAGGGTGGGGGGTTACTTTAAGTGGTTTTATGGTTCTTTTCTGCTTAACTTATCATAATTACTAGTTTTATTGCACTGCTTCTTATTATTACAAGTACGTGAAATCAGGAATATTCTCTGTAAGATATAAGAATAATTCATTGTCCTAGCTTATTAAATTCATATTGTTGAAATCACAGGTTTGGTTCTCAATTTATAATAATGTAACATCTTGGTATCATTGATTCATTGTCAATAGTCTTTGAAGAATTTTGGATGCTGAGAAAAGACTGAAAGAGTAGTTAGTTAGCCGACAAATATTATTGAGCACCCAGCATATAATGTAAATGCTAGAAATACATTGATCAACATTTAGCATTCCATCAGTGATCTTATGTTGCAGTTGGAAGAACATAAATGGAAAACGAGGTTGGAAAGGTAGATCATTCATGGCAAGAAGTTTGAATTTTTTTCCTGCTCATGGTGGGAAGTCACTGGAGGATTTTAAACAGGGTGGTGATATAATATATGATCACTGTGGCTTCTTTGTGGAAAGCGGATCAAGAGAGGTGTCAAGGAGGTGTTAGGAAGCTGTAACAATCAACCAGATGAGAGAAGATGGTGGCTTGGATGTGGGAGTCTGTAGTTCAGTGTAGAGGTCTGGAGTTATCTGCATTTAAATGGTATTTAAGGCCACCAGACAGAGATCACCCTGGAGAAAGCACAGACCATGGAAGGAGCTTGGGGCACTCCTGAATTTAAAAGTCTAACAAAGGAAGAGGAGACAGCAAAAGAGATTAAGAAGCTGCAGTCAGTAGGGTAGAAGTGTGGAAAGCAGGAGAGTGTGATATTGCAAAAGTCTTGAGAAGACAGTGATTGAAGAGAGGGAGTGGTCAACAATGTCAGATGCTGCAGTGAAGGCAAGTCACATGAAGGCTAGGAATTGAGCATTTTCTGTGGCAAAATGTAGATCACATAAACTTGATAAGACCAGTATCTATAGAATAGCAGGATCACAAATCTCACTGGGGTGGATTGACGAAAGAATGAGAGGAGAGAGAATGGAGAAAATGATTCAAGATAACTCAAGGAATTTCACTGTAAAAGCAAACAAAAATGAGGCAGTTCTTAGGGGGTGAAAGTGAAAGTATGTGTGTGTGTTGTGTGTGTATGTGTTTTAAGATGGTTGCTTTTGAGGCATGCTAGTATGCCATATGAGTGATCCAATAGTAGAAAGGAAGAAATTGTTGACATGGAAGAGAAAAGAAATAATTGCAGGAAGTTCAGGAAGACATTAGAAGACATGGGACCCAGTGTATAAGTTGAGGGTTTGGTCTTCCATGGTACAAGAGGAAGGCAGAACCTGTGGTTGCTAATGCAGGTAGTCTGGTGGATTTGGTGGAAAGAAGATACAATTCTCATCAGATTGTATTTGTTTTTCCTGTGTAGTATGAAGCAGAATTATCTGTCAAGTGTGAGTGGCAGATGGTGTATTAGAGATTTAGGGGGAAAAAGGTATGAAGTAATCCTCTAGTACAGTGAGAAAGTATATTGATTGAAGACTTATAGTAGGGAAGTCTGGAAAAGTTAGGTGCCCATTTGATATTTGAAGTGAGTATAGTCATCACAGTTGCATAGTTTTTCTCTTGGATTCTTTAGCAACTTGGATATATGAGCTGAGTAAGAAAGTAATTCAGTTGGAGTTTTATTAGGTAAATAAAATGGTGAAGGAAAAGACAGGAAAGGGACTCAAAAGTTTGCAAGGTAGTAGTTATAGTGCTAAACTGAGTGTGCACAGAAGTGAAGACATAGCAGGGTGATGATGAGTGGGAATGTGGTAGGATCAGTGGATCAGTAAAAAAAAAAAAAAGTCCACAGAGGAGGCTGTTGTCCAGATTTTCAAAAGGGAAAACAAAATGGAAATTTGATCGATGAGTTTATCATCAATGCCCTGCTATATACATCTATAATTAATTATGAAATTGATATTTATAATTATTTAGAAAGGATATCAGTGATCAATAGGAACTTTCTCTGAATCTTGAAAAACAAGTTGAACCAAACTGACTCCAAATTTTTAATAGAAGGAGTAGATATAGTATACTTAGACCTTGATATAGTCTTTTGAAATATGCATGAGGGGAAATAGACATAACTTGATAGTCCATTTATGATGGACTTATGATTAAATCTTAAGTCTTACTGTTGATAGCCAATGGGTACAAGTTAATGGAACATGTAACTCTGGTATGGGATCCTTTGAGTTCTGTTTTAGGTCTATAATATGATTACCAATGACTCTGATAATGATATGGGAATGTTATGTAATAAATATGCAGGTAATGCAAAACAGGAAGAATTGTGAATATACTGTGTGCCAGAATTTGGATTCAGAACATCTGAGCAAACTGGTAAATGGGCCAAAACTAACCAGATGAAATGTAATAATGCTAAGTATAAATTTTACTCATGTTTAAAAAAGTCTATATGCATTCAGTCCAAGAGAGGTCTGGTTTTATAGGACATCAAATGTAAGGGACCTAAATGCAGTGAAAGTAACGCATAATAATAATTTTTGTACTTTATATATTTTACTTGTACATTTAGCCGATGCTGGACATGGTGTGAAATAAGCTCTTCATGCATATAACCTTATTTTATTATCATAGTAAGCCTGAGATAGATAATGCCATTATCCCCATTTTATAGATGAGTAAACTGAAATTCAAAGAGGTTGCCTTCTCCAATGTCATATAAGATAATAAATGATAATAATAGCCGGGATTTCAATAGGTGTTTATGGTCTTTACTATATTCTACTGTGTTTTACTTAAACTTACATGAGTAAAAGTTTTCTGTCCAGAAAGCAGGCAAAAATTCTGCCAGACTTCTTCCTTACATATGAATAATATCGCATCTGGAGATTTGTGATCAGTTGCTGGCATCTCATTTTCAGAAAATCCATTTAAAATACAGCAAATTCACAAGAATGCAAGAAGGATGCAGTGTTATCTAGAAACCTCTTCATATGAGAAACATTTGGAAAAGTTGGCAAAAGTGTTGGCTTGGGGACTAGAAGACTTGTGGGACACGTAATATCTGGTCTCAGATGTTTGAAGAACTGTCATAGGCAAAGAAATTAAACCTCACATTTTTAACACCCAAAGACATTCTTATGATGTGAATGAAAGTTATGTATATAATCAAAACATGGGCTCATCATGTGGTCATGTTCTCTACAGTGTAACACTTAAAAGCCTTTTACTTATGGGATAAAATTTCTTATGGTCATTTTTAATACTGAGATGAATTTTATTTTTTCAAACTGCAAAACATATAGCTCAGCTTGTTTTCATAGTGAAATCATTCAGAAGCCCATATCTGTGTGATTGCAGCTGAAATAGACTAAACAACAACAAAAAATGCAGTCAGTACAAATTGCTGTGGGTTATCTATATAGCTACGGCATGTGGTGAGAACCTGGAAGCTGCATCCACAGAATTTATGAGACTTCCAGTAAATCAGCTCAGTTTAGTGTTTTAGACCTGTATCCAACTCTCCTTGGATGTCTAGACACAGCCTAAGACGAGGCTTCAAAAATGGGTAAAAATGAAGCAGCCAAAGCCACCAGAAGCCTTTGACCCTCTTCTAATGTTTCAACCAGATAATTATTTTCCCTCTCAAGAATTTGGCTATCCTTTGAGGGAAAAAAATCAAGATTTTCCATTTGAAGAGCCCCTGAAAGAAAATACTCTGGAGAAAGGTCAGTAAGAGTGGGCCAAAGCTGAATTCTTCAGATCTGCTTAGAGAGTGTGGAAAGTCTGTACCCTCTACTTTTCATGCTTTCCAGCTGGCCAAGAGCTCCCATGGCATTTGTCCAGCTTTGCCTTCCCCATACCTTTACATCTTAAAAAAACTCATACTGTGTAGTGGAAATGCCTCAGATGGAAACCTACGTGGTAGTTAAAAGCTATTGTAGAGAGGTAATTAGAAAATTAAAAACTGATGAATTTTGATTCCATCAAGGTAATCCATTACCCTTTCTGCTCTGTAGCAAAGATATGACCTTTCAAATTTTCCAACAATAAACTCTCATACTAGGAAAATATATTTCCTTTAAATATGTCCCACTTTAATTAAAATTACTCATTCTACTTATTATGGTTTGTCTCTTCAAACTTTTTAAATCTTACGTTTTCTGTAGAAAGTTAAGGGTCCAGTTAAAAATGAAAAAGGTGGTTTTAAAAATAAGCACAGTCCAAGTTCATTCCATAGTTCATTTATTCATTAATTCCTTTGTTCGTTCATTCAACTAATATTTGCTTTACAGAGGCTATATGCCAAGGAACGTGGTAGGCCCAGGTTGTGCCGTTAATTAGCTATGTGATTTGGGGAAAGTCACCTAATCTCTCTGAATCTCAGCTTCCTCAACTGTAAAACAGCTCTATAACCAACTTTGCAGGGTTGCTATGAAGGTTAAATAAGATGACCTCTTATAAGATGGTGAAAAGTTAGAAGCTTCTCTTTTGCCCTTCTACATCCATTGCTATATCCAAAAACTCATATACAACAGAGATGGAAAGCCTCAAAAGCACTGGGAAGTGGAAATATCAGTCAACTATTTGCAAGACTCACAGAGTGAGCTAGATTGACATCCTTTGAGTGACCATTGCGTGCATTACCCTGAATAAGAAAAACTGGGCTAAACAGTAAAAAAACAATAAGAAATTTCTTCACTTACTCACTGAATCAATGTGAGAAATGTGGAGACTGCCCCAACCAGAAATTTAGATAGCTAGCTCTAGTTTGAGCCAGCTCAAAAAATGAATCCAAGTAAGAATTTACAAATTGAGAAGTCCAGGTAGAAAATGCCTGATGATAAATCTTCATTAAAGTTAAACATGTAGAATTCCATCTAAATAATTGCTTAAGTGTAACAAAATTGAATACAAAAGTAAAAAGAGAAAAAAAGGAGCCTCAAAGAAATGTGAAAACAGTAATTCAGAAATAATATTCTAGGTTAATATTTCTAGACAGATTTGCAAATGTCATGAGATAATGTGAAAAGTAAAAGCTTCTAAATCCCCCAAGAAGCCAAAACTTATTATTTTATTCCTAAAGTTTATATACAGGAATTTTATACACAAAAATGAATTCAAGAATAATTTGGAAAACTTTAAGATGGTCATTTACCTGTAGAACTGAAAACCACTAAAATAATATAGAAACCAAAATGGTGAGAAATAAACATGATTAAAACTTTCCTAATTGTAGGAGGTGATTTTCAAATTGGGATGAAAATTAAAGCCTACTTTACAGTTAGCATTTATAACAGATATTTCTTTTTAAAAACTAAAACAAATGGATAAAAGCAAAAGAGTAAAAGAGACAAAGATATGTCAGGCAAAAGCAAATAAAAAATGAGAAATTATTACAATAATATACAAAAAGTATGTAATGAAATCAGAACAAAGAACATCATTTCCATAAATATATAAAAATGCTCATCCTCCTTTGCAAAAATATTAAAGCTTTGATGGAGAATCATTTTTTTAAATTTATTTTACTTATTAATTTTTGGCTGCATTGGGTCTTTGTTGCTGAGCGTGGGCTTTCTCTAGTTGTGGTGAGCGGGGGCTACTCGTCATTGCGGTGAGCAGGCTTCTCATTGCGATGGCTTCCCTTGTTGCGGAGCATGGGCTCTAGGTGCGTGGGCTTCAGTAGTTGCAGCACATGGGCTCAGTAGCTGTGGCGCATGGGCTTAGTTGCTCCTCAGCATGTGGGATCTTCCCGGACCAAGGCTCGAACCCGTGTCCCCTGCATTGGCAGGCAGACTCTTAACCACTGCGCCACCAGGGAAACCCCGAGAATCATTTAAATTATAAAATTTGCAAAGGTGTTTTAAAGATGATAGTCATTATTTTTATTTATTTATTTTTTTGGCGGTACGCGGGCCTCTCACTGCTGTGACCTCTCCCGTTGCGGAGTACAGGCTCCGGACGCACAGGCTTAGCGGCCATGGCTCAGGGGCCTAGCCGCTCCGCGGCACGTGGGATCTTCCCAGACCGAGGCATGAACCCGTGTCCCCTGCATTGGTAGGCAGATTCTCAACCACTGTGCCACCAGGGAAGCCCGATTGTCATTATTTTTAAGGGTGTGATGGTCCTCATTATTCAATAAGTATTTATTGAATACCTAGTAGTGCTACTCACTTAGTAAGACCTAGCAGTATAGTGTAATCAAAGTAACACATCCAAATATGCCTTCCCATTTATGAAGATCTTATAATTTTCTTTATTTAAAATAATTTATTTTTATGTGTTTTATAGCCTTTCTCCTAGTGTGAATGGAGTATTTCTTCCATTTCAAAGTTATTGGGAGTATTGAGGAAAGTCATTGATTTGTATTTTTTTTAACATCTTTATTGGAGTATAATTGCTTTACAATGGTGTGTTAGTTTCTGCTGTATAACAGAGTGAATCAGCTATACATATACATACATACCCATATCTTCTCCGTCTTTCGTCTGCCTCCCACCCTCCCTATCCCACCCTTCTAGGTGGACACAAAGCACAGAGCTGGTCTCCCTGTGCTATGTGGCTGCTTCCCACTAGCTATCCATTTCACATTTGGTAGTGTATATATGTCCATGCCACTCTCTCACTTCTGCCCAGCTTACACTTCCCCCTCCCTGTGTCCTCAAGTCCATTCTCTACGTCTGTGTCTTTATTCCTGTCCTGCCCCTAGGTTCTTCAGAACCATTTTTTTTTTTTAGATTCCATATATATGTGTTAGCATACGGTATTTGTTTTACTCTTTCTGACTTACTTCACTCTGTATGACAGTCTCTAGGTCCATCCACCTCACTACAAATAACTCAATTTCGTTTCTTTTTATGGCTAATATTCCATTGTATATATGTGCCACATCTTCTTTATCCATTCATCTGTTGAAGGACACTTAGGTTGCTTCCATGTCCTGGCTATTGTAAATAGAGCTGCAATGAACATTGTGGTACACGACTCTTTGAATTATGGTTTTCTCAGGGTATGTACCCAGTAGTGGGATTGCTGGATCATATGGTAATTCTATTTTTAGTTTTTTAAGGAACCTCTATACTGTTCTCCATAGTGGCTGTATCAATTTACATTCCCACCAACAGTGCAAAAGGGTTGCCTTTTCTCCAGAGCCTCTCCAGCATTTATTGTTTGTAGATTTTTTGATGATGGCCATTCTGACCTCTGAAGCCCTTCAAGCCTCAGCTCCCAGCCCCCGGCTCGTCCCGGCGGGTGAGCAGACAAGCCTCTCGGGCTGGTGAGTGCTGGTCGGCACCGCTCCTCTGTGCTGGAATCTCTCCGCTTTACCCCCCGCACCCCTGTTGCTGCGCTCTCCTCCGTGGCTCCCGGCCGAAGCTCCCCGATCCGCCACCCGCAGTCTCCGCCCGCGAAGGGGCTTCCTAGTGTGTGGAAACCTTTACTCCTTCATGGCTCCCTCCCTGTGGTGCAGGTCCTGTTCCTATTCTTTTGTCTCTGTTGTTTCTTTTTTCTTTTGCCCTACCCAGGTACGCGGGGAGTTTCTTGCCTTTTGGGAGGTCTGAGGTCTTCTGCCAACGTTCAGTAGGTGTTCTGTAGGAGTTGTTCCACATGTAGATGTATTTCTGATGTATTTGTGGGGAGGAAGGTGATCTCCATGGCTTACTCCTCCGCCATCTTCAAGGTCCCTCCATGATTTTTGTATATTTGTCTTGCAGTCAGTGTTAGTCTTTTAAGCAAGTATCTTAATACTAGCAGTGTTTTGTAAAAGAAACTTGGGTTTTCCAACTCTTTCTGAGTTAATTTTGTTGATTTTTTTTTAAGGATATTATTAATTACCTCTAGGTTCTTAGTTTTGGCATAAGATTGCATAAAGTATTTGATTGTAATTTTCTCAATCTCCTATATATTTGTGGGTATGTATTCTATCCTTTCTCATTTGTGATCTTGTATACTTTTGTTTTCTCCCCTAATTAGGATTATAAATTTATTATCTATTACTAAAGGGAAAATACTCACGGATGTCTTTATCCTTTATGTTATCTTAATATTTCCTATTTCATTAGTTTTGGTTTAATCTGTGTTAATTTCCTTTCTTGGCTTATTTTGTTTTTTTATCCTAATTTAACACTTTCTATAGATGAATATTAACTTTTTAAATTTTTTCTCTAAATGATGAACATATTTAAAGCCATTAGTTTTCCTATAGCCTTTGCTGTGCTCCACTGGTTGGATATGATGTGTTTATATATTTTTTATTGCTTTCTAAATAATTTACAATTTTGTTTTGGTTTCTTCTGTAATACAAGGATTATCGAGGAGTGTGCTTGCTTTTTATTTTCTTTTTGAGTCTTTTTTTTAGAAATTCATTTTTTCTTTTTTTTTTTTTTGTTTTGTGACCAAAGAATGGGATTCATAAAATCTCTCTTTTTTTTTAATTTCTTAAAACTGATATTATGTATGTGTTCAGATCCAAGTATATGACAGATTTTTGTAAATGGTTTGTTGATGGTGAAAACATCTTTTATCTTCTATTTAAGCGATAAAGGAACCTATTAAATTTACTTCATCTGTTGTACTATTTATTTCTTTTATGTGCTTACTTATTTTTTGTCCACTATATCTAATTTGAAAAATGCCATATTAAAAACTTTCCATATTTATATTTTAATTAATTATATGCAATAGTTATGTCAAGTTTATCCTACATTTTTAAGTAACATTTGCTTCATTTATTTGTCTATTATATTATTTGGTGCAAACAGGTTTATAAGTATTTTCCAGTCTTCATAAATTGTACTTTATATCATTATATAATATTTCTATTTGTTCTATTTAGTGCTTTTAAATTGTTTATCCTGTTCAGTACTTTTAAATTCTATCTTGCCTATATTAATATTGCCATTCATGAATTTTTATTTCTTTGTTTTGTGTTTGTCTGATATATCTTTACCTGTTCCTTTAGTTTTGCAAATAACATATAATTGGGTTTTATTTTTTTAACCTAAATTAGCTGTTTAGCTGAGAGAATTCAGTTCACTTTTATTAATTTAATAATTAATATACTTGATTTTATTCCTATCGTTAAAATTTCCTATTTTATTTTGTTGTTTCTTTTCTTAATTTTTTGTTGATCTGATCAAGAGGCTATTAATTTTCTTTATTTTTTCTTTTTTAATTTGGGAGTTCTGTACTTTTTATTTTATTAATATTTACACTCATCAGTATATAACCCTATTATTCCATGAGGCAAATTATCAAATATTTCTCTCCCAAGACACTTTCTTCTCCTACTTCTCTCCTTGCCCACTTCTTCCAACAATATGAGAACTCTGGGATCCCTTTGCTTCCCTACTCTTCATTCCTATACCCATCAGAGGAGAACTTGTGAGCATCTTTTTTTCCTTCCACCCTCCCCTGAGTTTTAGACTATTTGAATTTCTGTTGCAATGTGTCTCTTCTTCTTTAAGACTTCTTATTTAGTCCTTATATTGCAATTCTTAGATGATCTATCATTATTTATTTTGATTTGACTCTATGGATACAGCAGATTTTGTTGCTTACCACTGTTTTCTCTTCTCTTAGTTTTTCTTCACCCTTGAACACTCGCTGCAGGTTCATTCAGTGTTGTTATAATCCTAATACTGCCTTAGCATCTCCCTCAGATTGGGTATATGGTGATAACCTGGCTGGATGTGGGACTCTGAGCCTGAAGTCCTCTTAAGAATCCATGAATACTATTTCATTGCCTTCTACCTTTTGAATGTTCAGTCCAGTGCCAGTCTAATTCTTTTTCCTTTGTAAGCAACTTTCTCTTTCTTTACAGAAGACTTTTCTTTATCTCAGAGCTCAAGATTTATACTAGTGTGTGTGTATGTGGTAATTTTTCTCATCAATTCTATCTGAAACAGCACTTTCATGTAAAGATTTGGATCTTTCTAAAAATCAGGATACGTTTCTTTTTTTTTTTTTTTTCTTTTCTTTTTTTGCGGTACGCGGGCCTCTCACTGTTGTGGCCTCTCCCGTTGCGGAGCACAGGCTCCGGACACGCAGGCTCAGCGGCCATGGCTCATGGGCCCAGCGGCTCCACGGCATGTGGAATCTTCCCGGACCGGGGCACGAACCCGTTCGTGTCCCCTGCATCGGTAGGCGGACTCTCAACCACTGTGCCACCAGGGAACCCCACGTTTCTTTTTTAAAAAATAGGTTTTTTTCATAATTATTTTTCTCCTCCCATCTTCCTTTTCTTTTTCTGGAACTCCTTTTATTTACAGGTTAGATATTCTGGGTCTTCCCTCCACACTTCTCTCTTTATATTTTTCTAATTCTCCTACTGGATCTTAACATCTACTAATTCTAATCTCAAGATTGATCATCCTTTCCTTCAACTTATCTACTCAATATATTAACTTAAAAATCTTATTTTTCTTAGTTCTATAAGTCTTTTTTAATGCCCTTTTGTACCTCTTCAAATACTTATTATTCTTTTGCTACCCCCAACCTTTCTCTTTTGTTGATAGACTGCTCTGATTGCCTTCTTTATTCTTTGTCTCTCTGGCTGTTAGACCTCTTTGGGTGTCCTTTTATTTTCCTTTGTTCATTGTGGCACATGTGCAACTGCTGGGTACTTTAAGTGGACTGGTCCCATGAGTGTGGGAAGGCACAGGAGTTAACTGTGCAATGAGGGAAGGACAGATAGCTGCAGACAGAGAGAGCAGTATATTCAAAGACTTCGGGAGTAAGCATGGCATATATGAAGAAGTAAAAGGCCAGTGTGGCTTAAAAATCAAGGGAGGGCTTCCCTGGTGGCGCAGTGGTTGAGAGTCCGTCTGCCGATGCAGAGGACGTAGGTTCGTGCCCCGGTCTGGGAAGATCCCACATGCCGCGGAGCCGCTGGGCCCGTGAGCCGTGGCCGCTGAGCCTGCGCGTCCGGAGCCTGTGCTCCGCAATGAGAGAGGCCACAGCAGTGAGAGGCCCGCGTACCGCAAAAAAAAAAAAAAAAAATCAAGGGAGAACAGAGTATGGAAAGAAGCTAGAGAGTAAGGTAATGTTGGGCCAGACTGTGCAGGCCTTTGTAGGCCATCATAGTGAGTGTGGTCTTTTCCTAAAAGCATGTAGCATTGCAGTGTTTTATACCAGGGGTTTTAACTGGTATAACCAGGTATATTTATGTGAATATCTGATTCACATTTTCAGAAGATAATAAGGATTAGAGAGCAAATTTAAAGTGGTCGTGTGATGCTGCAAGACTAAAGAGATGTTGTAATAACCCAAAAGAGAGATGGTAATAACATGATGGTCAATATACAGGAAGCACACTTTTAAGTGGTAAAATGTAAGGAGGTGTATGAGAGTGTGGAAGATGTCTAAGATACCTCCAAAGTATCTGTATTACACTGATGCTGCATGAAATGGGAACATCAAGTTGGAAATCACCAATTCAGTCATCCATGTCACAGTGCCTTTGAGATACTCAAGTGGAGAAGTCAATAAGCAGTATGAATCGGGCAGGTCTGGACAGGGGATGTAAATATGTAAGCCATCTGAGTTAGGTGTAAATTGAAACTCTTAGCCATGAATGAGAACACCTTGGAAGAGATAAAGAAGAGAAAAAGATTGTTAATCTTGTACACTGCTAGTATCTGTCTAAATTGGATTATCTTTTCTGGAAAAATAATTGGAACGTGTATCATTGTCTTCAAAAATGATTATAACTTTGATTCTGTCACTCTGTCTGTAAGAATCTATCCTCAGAAAATAATAGTAGTAAATTAAAGTAGAAAGACAAAGGCTTATGGATAAAAATATTTATTTGAGCTTTATTTATGATTGCAAATAAAGTAAATTACTTATCTAATATTAGGAGGTCAAGTAAATTATCATACATTTATATTAATGAATATTGTAACATTATAATTTGATGTTTATGAAGATGTAATAGCATAAGTATATGACCATGATACAATAGTAAGTGAAAAGGACACAAAATAGAGAGAGACAGAGTGAGAAAGAGAGAGAAACTCAACTGTGAAAAAATGCATAGAACAAAAGAATATAAAGAAATAGGTTTATCTGTAAATAGTAGAAAATGGTTGATTGTATCCATTTTTATACTTTTATCTAGTTTCTAAATTATTCTAAATGGGCATTATTACATCTTGTGTATTATTTTATTATTAGGAAAGGAAATATAAAATTATAGTATTGTCCAGTTGTCAATATGCACTTCATAGGCACTTTACTCTGTTAAATATTAGTTAATGTTCTTTCCTTTTCACAATATTGATGAGCATTTGTGATTTGAATCCAGCATAATATTTTAGTTTTTTGAGATTATTGCCATAATTTTAAAGTTTTATGAGCCATTTAGATTTGTAAATTAGTTTCAAAAATTGATCTGATTACTAGACAATAGCAAATCCATTCCCCTCAGAACAACTCCCTGTCAGTTGGCACTCAGTGTGTCATACTGAGAACATTTGTTATTTCCTTCCCTTCTTATTGCTTAGCAGTACAGATAACTCTAAATTCTTTAATGGGAGGGTTTTTTAATTGTATA
Source organism: Monodon monoceros (assembly GCF_005190385.1). NCBI lineage: Eukaryota > Metazoa > Chordata > Mammalia > Artiodactyla > Monodontidae > Monodon > Monodon monoceros. The sequence continues at coordinate 55,411,541 of NW_021703774.1, read as the reverse complement.
ATACATACATATAGGAATTGGCTAATTATTTGAAATGCAGTAGGTTGTTTTTGTTTTTCTTCAGTGACTGTCAGAGAACCCTTCATTTGGACTGTCATTTGTATCATCATCTGCAGGGATATGAAATCATTTTGAATTTGGTTCAAAACTAAAAACATGATTTTTCTTTTGACTCCAGGAATGTATACAAAGACTATCGCTTTCTCGAGCTGGCATGTGATTCACAGGAGGATGTAGACAGCTGGAAGGCTTCTCTACTAAGAGCTGGGGTTTATCCAGATAAATCTTTAGTAAGTTGGACATATCTCTTATTTTAAAATTATTAACCATGTTTAAGAAAACATAATTCTACATACTATATGCTGGAAAAGCTAGTTCTTGTTTGACTGAATTAATTTGCCATAGTTTTAACTGCTACTTTGCTTATATATTTTTTTTATCCATTAGATTTCTATTATGAGAAGTTCATCAGTATATTTTTAAAGAAAATGCCCAACTTTGCCATAAAACATAATATATGTGATCTCAAAGCAAGAGAGTTTCTTTGTTTTAATTTAAAATTTTATTTTCCTTTATATGCTGTTCTACAGTATACTATTCTATAGTATTCATATAAGCAGGTTATAACATTCTTCATATAGTCATAGTATATATATCATCAATCAGAACACTATTTCATATTCTTTAAAATGTACTTATTTTTATAAAAATCTACCTCCTTTCATTATGTCTGTGGTACCTATATCCAAAATTAAACTCTGGTTAATGTCATTGTGAGTATAAAAGAACAAAAAAATATTACCATTGCTATATTAATAAAGATAAGTTATTCCCACTTATCTTTATTAATATACTTCAAGGGTCTTAGAGACAGTTCTCTCACTCAAGTTAATAAACAGACCTTCTATTTGTGTTCTTTGGAAAATGTAATATTACACAGACTAGTCTGGATTTAAACTTCAGAATTCCCACCCAGCATATGTACACACACCATTAAACAGACTCTTCAGATGAGTGGCTCTCACTGCTTACTTGCTACCCCTGAGAATTGTACTATCCAGGTTCCCCCCCAGAAGTTAAGCAATGAGACTGAGCTTTAAGGATTTACTCCAGCTTGACCTTTGTGGTGCTTAGATTGGCTGTAGATTAGTTTATAGGACTGACCATGTATAAGTTGGGTTATTTCTAGGCCCCAAATAGGGATAGAGCCTTCTCAAGGGAAACTCTGAGATGTGAGCACATTGTGGGACAATTGAAGCATCTCGGGGTGGATTTCAGACCTGACCATATCCCTGAGGTTACACTGGAATTTAACAAAGTTCCAAAGTTCCAGGGGTAAAGGATAGAGGATTTGTGCCAAAACATTCTCCTTGTTGCTGTTATTTTAGTTCTCACGTAGACCTCTTAACCCTATCTCAACCTCCACTTGTCTGGTTAACACCTAAAACAGTGAACCCCCATGACACACCCTGTGCCTTCCAAATGAGGTGAAACCAGACTCTTTCCAGGTGCTATGCAGTACAGAGGTATCTTCTGTACCACTTCTATTTTTGTTGTTAATTCCAATCATTACTTATTACTCTTCCGTATCCATTGACGGTAGTGTGTTTAATTTCTATATTAAACGTTCTGTATTAAAAATGCACATATACTTAATGTTTTATTCATTCATTCCACAAAAGCCTGTTGAGCATGTGGTTTTTGCCCGCTACCTTTCCAGGCAGTAGTGATGCAGAGGTGAACGGTGAGGCCCTGCCCCACCAAGGAACAGACGTTAAATAATTGAATGGTTACGGTATAATTGTAGAGTGTGATTGTTAGAGTGATAAGTTCTATAAAAAATTAGAGACAGATAGTGAGAATGAGGGGCAAGTGAGCTTTATTTTAGTAAGGTGATTAGGGAAGGCTCCTTTGAAGAGTTGACATTTGAGTAGGCTCCTGAAAGAAGCGGGGGATAAATACTATGAACGTCTGATGGAGAGTGTTCATGGCAGAGGGCTAGCAAGTACAAAGCCAGCTCAGTGTCTTAGAAGAGCAGCAAAAAAAGTCAGAGTGTCTAGACACAATGAAGGAGAACAAAAGTAGTTGATGATTTCCAAAAGTGGTCAGTAGCCAGATTATGTAGGCCTTGAAGGAGGTGGCCAGCATTTGAGTTTTATTCTGGGTGAGATGGGAAGCCATTGGAGGGTTTCAAGCCAGTTAGTGACATGATAAGATTTATATTTTTAAAAGATTGTTATGGCTGGATTGTTACGAGAACCAGCACAGCCTGTGGGTTAAATCACAGGCATTAGCATCAAACTACATAGACTGAAATTCCTGAGGCTCACATACAAGCTGTGAGATCTTGGGAAGGTTTCCTAGCCCTTTTATCTTTCAAGATTCCCACATCTAAAATGCAGATAACAAGAGTCTGCTATAGTGTGGTTGACAGGATTAAATGAGATAATGCAGGGAAAGCACTGGACAGGTTAAACACAAGTAAGCACTCTATTTTTGTTTATAATGATGACGATGAGAATAATAATTATTTTCATCACAGACTACTTACTTAAGCAAGTAGAAGAGAGTTAAAACGTTGTGGATATTTATAATACAGCCCAATGAGATTGTAAATACTTTGTGATATTTTTTGTCTTCCAAATACATTTGGTTATATAAAATGTCAGTGTGTTTGTGTGTGTGTGTGTGTGTCTTCCTTCCAAGGAACTGTAATGTTTGTGAAAATGTTTTCTTACATCATAATTTTGTCAACTAAACTTATTTTAAATGCACTACACAAGTTTGCTATTTTAAAAAAAATTATGTAATGCATCTCTTGTGAGCAAAAAACTGTCTTGGAAAAGCAAAATTACCCATCCCTCTGTGAACTCTTTTTATAAATCTGAATTTTCATGTATCCATAGCTCTACACAAAAGAAGATGCTCAATGAGATATTTGCTATTTATTTTTATTAGGCTGCTCAATTTGAAGCAAATCTAGAGTTGTCCTACACAAACTGTTTTGATTCTTTTCACATCATTTTTATTTGCTTATTAACATACATTTTGTACAATTGCTTGGAAAATCGAGACAAAGGGGCTTTTTACTACATGCCAAAGACATGACAGGAAATTAAACTTGGCAGTGTGCCATGAGCATCGCTTTTCTCAGTTTTCATCATAAACAATATTTGCATTTCTTATGCACCATGTAGTTCTGCAGGTTATATTACACTATTGCTTGACTTTCAGATGTTTAAATGGAAGCTAACTACTGAAAGCAATCTAAGTAGAATGCTTATCTAAACATTGCATTTCGTGAACACTCTTAGGTTTGGGGGAAGCGATACTTTTAGGTAGAGTTATTCCTAATTTAGAAAGATTTGATGAAGAAGTCAGAGTAACCTAATAACAGATGTCTCTTTCCAAGTAAATTTTTAGGACTTCTGGTGTTTTTGTTTTTGTATCAATAAACCATTGAGTCAACAGCAAATCAGTCAATCCCTACCCTAATAATGAAACATTTATGTGTCATACATGGATATGAGTCTAGATAAAGTTCTGCTTTCTACATGAAACATCTCTATTTTAACTCTACATGAGACATCTCTATTTTAACTGGGAAAAATTCTACATAGGTCATTTTTCTAAATTGTGTAAGTTTGGCTTCAGTTAGATAAATAGCTATAACCCAAATTTGAATGAATTGACATTTTGGATAATTTTTTTGTCCAAACTAAGGTTGCATACTTTTTTATAACATGTTTATCCTCATCATATCTTTTTCTATCGTGTCCACGTGGTGGAATGTTTTTATGTCACTCATATCACAGTGTTCTGCTACCTTGTTCCTTCTGTCTCTTAGGTCATTTCTCTTGGAGTTTTCTACAAATTTTTCTTCTTTCTTTCCTTCCCTTCCACCATCTTCTCCCACCTCCTTCCTTACCTTCATCTATCACTATTATGATGGACTCTAAAGATTCAAAGATTAAAAAGGAAGCAATTCTTACTTTATAGGAGTTCCAAGTCTAGTGGAAGAGAGAGATGCAAATAAATAACCACTCTACGGTGTGATTAAAAAAACTATAGTGGATAGCTATATAAAGTACAACAGCCCAACTATATTCCCATGTGCATTTTCTAATTACCTTCATTCCCTTAAACTTTCTGGATCTAATGCTAAATGTAGACTTCTTATCTGAGCATTGTATTGTAATAGTATGTGGCCCTAAAATGGAAATGAGGAGTCCTGAATTTTGTTTCCCATTATGCCACTGACTTACCCAGTGAACTTAGACATAGCATCTCTGAGCCACAACTCTGGCACTCTACCATCACCTGAGCTTTCTGAGCAGCCAGAATACTTTTTAAATATATTTAAATCTGAATTTGGATTAGGCAGAATTTTATTTTTTATTTCTATTTCCTTTGGCCATTAACTTGAAATTATAGTCAGTATAAAATTGTTAAATAAGTGTGTAGGATTTTACACAGTTTCAAAGTAAAGATGCTTCTAATTGAATTAATTAATAGTTTTCTGGTTTTGTTTTTTACTGATGAGATGTTCCCTCAAGGATTTGGGGAAAGTTGAAACAGGAGTGGGGACTGAAACCGAGTCCCCCTGAAACTGAGTTCCTCTGCTAAGTTTATAACTAACCTCTGTACCCAAAACTTTATTCCCTTTCTTGCTCCACACCATTTCCCCCTCAAAATTAAGGAGCATCAAAAAGTGTGTGTGTGTGTGTGTATCAATAGCTAGGCAAGTCATAATTTTAAAACTTTTAAAATATTTTATGACACATGTACATAAATTTTTCCTCTAAGTGTGAACACAAATAAGTGCAAATTTAATTAAATATCTAAAGAATGTGGTATAACAAATGACTGATTTTTCTGACACAGTTTTGTCAGCTCACAGTAAGACTTAATTTATATATAAACATGAAAGAATTCCAAATTCTTTGGAACATTCTGTGTGCATTGAAGTTAAGTAGACTTTAAGTCAAATCCACTCGCGTTGGAATCCCGACCCTTCCATTTATGTGCCGTGTGGCTCAGGCAACTTACTTCACTCTCTAGTTGTTTATTCTTTTTTTAAACACAAAATAATAATCTCTTCCTCTGAGTGATTTTATGGGACTAAATGAATACTGTTGCACATCACATCTAGCTCAGTGCCTGCAACTGGATGAAAGCCTTCAATGCCATGTAGCCTTTATTATTGTGATTGACTATCATTAATGTGTCCATGAAGCTGTAATTCTCAGTTTAGTAGTTACCTTTTCTTTGGAAACTATCAGTGAGATCTGGGGAGAATTTCCCCAACTGTTGTCTCAGGGTACCAAATTGCTGCCCTGTGGACAGGCTGGCCTCAAAGGCTCCATCAGTTAGTCGGGAGTGAGCCATAGAGGCTGTCAGGGTAAGTGAGAATCCACAAGCCTACCCTCAGCTGCTGGTTAACTGGCTATACGAAAAAAGCAGCTTGCAAATCTGTGCATGCCCTGAAATAAATTTGGTGCAAATTCAGTTTTGCGTATTTGTTAAGTCGTATACCTCAGAACTTTTCACAAGGGTTTTTTTTAGCTATCTAGATAAATGGTCCTCCCCTCTAGTATATGATTTAAGAGATGAAAAATGACAGTAGAAAGTGAAGCACCCTGGAACTTCACTATACCTCTGAATTCAGGACTCTCCCAGGACTCTCCCAGTCATAATTCATGCTTTTAAGGACTGCCTTGGAGGTTGAAACCATCGCGTAATGAAGTCTTTTAGGGACATCAGAAAGTCCTTTTGGATAGACTCTGCAACTGAACTTTTCTCTGTGGCAAATGACAAATAGGGGAGAAGAGGGATGGACACAGACCCCCATAAATATTTATTAATATGGTGATGACCACTCCCATGCATTTACTCAGCAGTCTTTTGTACAAGACAGAAAATGCCCATGTTAGTCCAGCTGTACATAACTTTATTCTTAGCTTATCCAACAGTGCTTCCCACAGAAATTAGAGCAGCTCCATGACCAATTTCGAAGAGTTTAGTTTTTCTTCAGTGGAGGTACTTTCTAAATATAAATGCTGCCATACAGAGTGGTGGAGGAATAATAGAGAATTTACAATTCACCAGTCATGACTGTTATGCCTCACTCAGAATAGACAATTGGGAAATGATTGAAGGAAACAAGAAATCGCAAAGCCACACCACGTCCTCCACTTGTATGTTTCTCATATTTAAGGATTAAGGCCCCCTACTCTGTGACATCACTGTTGCCACTACAAACAGAACCATCTGCCACCGAGCAGGGAAGCCAGTCATTCCCTAATGTGCAAAAATACTTGGTTGAACTCCTGAAACTTATTTGGTAGATCAAAAGCTGCACTGCTGTGGAATGCAATAAACCCCATCTGTTTGAGGTATTTTCAGCAATACTGCACTTCTTTGGAGAACCGAGGTCCCATTATTCTCTAAAAAATATTTTACTCCTGATAAAATTCTCTTTGGGGATCTTTATTGCCTTATTGAACCACTGGCATATTCTTTTACAAAAGGCTCTTTTTCCCCCGATTTCATTCATTCTTGTGCTGTTATTTATGTCTCACGTAAGCCAGTGATGTTAACGGTTATATCACGGCAACTCACAATGTCAAGAAGCTTCTCTACACTATTTTACCAGTGTCTTTAAATTTATGCTTTTATTAAATATGATGGCCTCGATGGTCCTTGAATTAGACATTTCCCCAGTCACCAATTGGCATTGTTTTCCAGAAAATATACTCTCCTGTGATGGTTCCCTTACTGCTCTCCAGAAAATTTTTGTATGTATTACTTCCCCGCACACACTTCCTCTCTTAAAACTAAATGCCAGATCTCCAGCTCAACCTGTTACTCCACCCGTGCTCAGGCTCCTCCACAGATGCACACACTTCAGTTGCAGCTCTCTTCCACTCCGCATCTCAGCGGAGAGAGAAATTCCTTCTGGGCCCCTTGTGAAAAGAGTTCAGATCTGTTCCCTGCCCATATCCCATCACGTCTCCCTCACAGGATCTGACCTTGCGAGGACTCGGGCTGCCCTGGGAGTAATGAATCACCGTTTTATTTTTTTAAGCCATATGTGAGTTAAATTGTTTGATATAAATCATACTCCTGCAGCTCCAGTTTGAAACAGGAGAGCCATTTGCCTGCCGCCTGTGGCTGGCGGCTCTCTGTGTCTCTATCCAGAGTGTCCCTTTTAGAAATGACTACATTTTTGTGACTAACCTTTCCAGACCCATTTTCTTGAATGTGGACCAGTGTTTATTTTGGCTGTATCCCCACTATACAGTTTTCGCTTCCCATGCCAACCCAAGACAAAAGTCATAATTTACGAAGTAAAGGAATGGTACAGATGGAGGTCGTAACTTGGTCTGCTTACCCTGTCTCCCCAGAGCCACCCAGTCTTTTCCTCTACTCATTTTTTTTTTCCCCTACCTTCTTTGAAACCAAGGATGCAGTGTTTGTTTAAAAATGCATTGGCTGATGAAATTTTCCACTGCTTGGCACGTTGGAGGAGGGGCTGTCAGGAAAGGGCAAGCTGACATACTAAATACTTTGCCTTTCATGCTAACAGTTCACTTATTACCAATTCAAACCAATGCTTTTTGGCCAGGTTCCCATACTTCAAGTATTTCAAGTAGAAAGAAAGGGGGAAATCTCTGTCATAATTTTCTACTGTTATAAATGTATGATTTCACTTAATATAAGCAGAATCTCTGACTTGTCCATGAGCTTTGGGCGCTGTATGTGTATGAATGGGATGTCAGTGAATAGCTAAGTTATTTGTTTGGATTTTGCTCTAGCATGAAAAATCTCATGATTTTAAAATAAATTTATGTTTAACATATTTCTTTTTTGTTTCTTTTTCCTTGCGGCTACATGCACAGGGGAACAACAAAGTAAGTTCTTTGTCCTACTGCAGCTCCTCTCTCTCCAACCCCCACTCCCCTCCCTCATGTGCCTTGGCGAGAGTGTTTCTGTGCACTCTGAAATGACCAATGTCTGTGACAGCGCACAGAGGGTGTGCAAATGTCAGAGAAAACAGAGCTTGGACTACCATCATGGCTGTTCATTTTTGACCTTTTGGAAGGGAAATATTATGTTCCTCAGGGTTGGTTATTGGACAGTTCAGAGAGGTTGTTATTATAAGGAAAGAGCAACACTGAGAGCAAAGATTATGAAGATTTAATAATGAGGACTCTTCTGCAGAAAGGGGAAGACAGTCTGATGAAACTCAGTGCAGCTGAAGTTTTTGACCAAAAATCAAAGCTCTCATGTTAATGTGTAGCTATAAAAACCCCAGACTGGTGTCTTAAATAGCAGGATGGCTGGCTTTGCTGGTGAAACTGAGCTAGATCAGTGCTCTGGCTTTGAAGGTGCCTTAAAATGGATGGAGGAGGGTGGGGTCAACATTTGCCTTGGCTTCTGCACCCTTGATGTATTCCAGCTGGATGGAAACAGGAGGGTGTGGGGAATGGAGGGGGAGACTGAAATGTGTATGATAGATTTGTGAAACCAGGCAACGCACACAAATGGTGGAAATTATTTTAATGTTGTTATAATAGGTAAATGAGTAATTTAGTAGTTCATAGGGTGGCTAGATTGTTAAAACTTTAATTCAACTTTTCCAGAAGATTAGAACTACTTCTCACTTATATTAGGTATGTAATAGTAATGTAGTTGGGGAAGATGGTCTTAAGTTTAGCAGGGTGATTTGTTTTTCTTTTTTTTTCTGTGGAGAATTATTAGTGCTTTATCCTACCAGGTGGCCCACTTAAAATAGGCCTCATTGAATACAATAAGAATTGAAAGGATTCTGTTATAAAGTGTCTGCCTGCATATTTAAACCAGCTGGAATTCATCAAAATTGCTATTCATAAGCCATACATATAGAATTTAAAACAAATGTGGGAAATCTTGGAGTTTAATTTGATGGAATGTGCGATTATGGAATAAGGTGATAGAGATGGTTGGTATTGAAAATGTGTCACTTTATAAATTTATATCTTGCTATAATTGCTTTTGACCCAAGTAATAATATTTAATAAAGTTAAAAATAATATAAGAAAACTACAAGATAGACATTTGTGAAGGACCAGAGGGGCAAACTCAGCCCACTAATAGTTTACTTTTTAAAACAGAAGGTAACTTATGAAATCAATTAAAGATTTCTTCTACAAAGTAAAAGATAATATTTCTAACTAATATACCACTATTGGAAAAAACATTTGGACAAAATTTTAGTTCTTATACCATATAATGTATTTTGATTCTTGAGTAGTAAGTATCTCTGATCCTGGTCACTTAGGTTACACTGAGTCGCTGTCTAGAATTGCATGTGCTGCATCTCTTAATCGTTTAAATAGCCTGAGCTACGTGAGTGCACTAACAGCAAGCCTATACATGCTGAGGATCAGGGAATCAGCTGCTGACATTTTAGGGAGGTACTAACCCTTTGGCCATTCAAAAAGCATTTATGATTTGCTTCTTTCACTAGTGATTCATTGATGACTTAAAAGCATTTGTAAAATTCCCCAAAGAAAACTCTTCTTCATAATAGGAGTCATCCATTTGTTGTGTCTTGCTTGGTCAAGTTCTTCTGGGTAATAAAAAGTTCAGTTTAACAGAATTTACTGATTTTTCAAATAATTATACAATGAGCAATAAAACTCAAACATTCTAAGCTGCTGCTCCTCAAGGCCACCTCTCAGATGATGCAGAAGGCCTTCCAGGGTCTCCTGGCACCTGGAGCCCCCGTCTGCAGTGTAAACACTTGGTACAATGCTGTGGGAGATATTTGGGTGCCAGTTAGAGTGTTGGTTGAAGAGTGTCAAAGATGCAAGTACTTAACTGTTTTGATTTTTAATTAAAGAGCAGCTGCTTTGGAGGGGCTGATGCTTATTGCCCCTATGCCTTAATTCTTGGTTGCTTATATTATGAATAAGTAATAGTTTGTGAAAAAATAGAAGGCTAATACTTTTAAAATATGATCATTATACTGACCATGGACTCTGGCACAAAAGAGCCTCTTCAAATCACAAGGAGCACATCTGCATGCTATTTTCCTTTAGCTTAGAATTTCAGTATAAATGGAAAACACTGGAATACAAGCTGTGCTGTCTCCAGAGTATAGATCTGGAGTCTTCAAAAGGAGAATATGAGATTCACTTTTCCCTCTCATGCTAGAATGCTTGTCTGAGTTGTCCCCAAGGCAACATACCTGACTTGTTGCCTGCCATATACATGAGCCAGCTATAAAAGGTGACTCATTTCAGACTCACAAAGGCTAATTGTTTATTTAGTGAATGGTATTTCATTATTTATGATAACTAACCAGACACTAAAGAGAATGAAGCCTGCTCAATTAATGTTTCTTTAGATGAGCAGGATGAATGGATTCATCTTCCTACATACATTAAGTATAGTGCACATACACACATATACATACACACACGTATATTATAAGGTGTATGGAGCAACCCTACTATTCATTTTCTCAATGACAGCTAAATTGATCTGCTTCATCCACCTTTAGATTATGCTTAGAGTGTGGGAGCTAATTCTCTAAACTCCCAGAAAGAAAAAACTTCTACAGGAGACACACAGATTTATATTATAAATGCATGATGGGGCAAAACACCAAGGGTCACATTCTTCCTTGAACAATTGTATGTATTTTATTTGTCCTTAAAAAGCAAATTTTCCTTTTGTGAGGAACTCACAGTTGCTCAGGAAAATTTTTCCTTCCAGGCCCATTACTTATTTTTTCTTTGAAAATGTTTTTCTATTGGCATAGTGATAGCCTAAGTTGCTTCGGGTAGAGTCTGTCTCCTCCTTAGAGGGGTTTCCCTAGATCTTGGGTTCCAAGTCAGTGTCTTCCATAGTAAGACTATAATCTAGGACTCCCTGAATCAGTTTGGGAAATGTGAACAAATATAATACAGTAACAGGGAGGTTTGGGTCTTTTTTTGTTTGTTTGTTTGTTTGGTTGGTTGGTTAAACACAAATGTAAATCAGAATGTCATTTTCAGAACTGAGGCCTTCAGGTAAAAAGTAATCTCCATGCTTTGTCCTAGAGAGAAGACATTTAATTTCCTTCTTTAATTTGATGCCCTTGCTTGGTGGGCATGTCTAGAAATTTAATAAACATTTAGTGTTATGTTTTTGTTAAAGACTTTGAGTTTCAGGTAAGTATCTTTGATATATTAGGCAAATTGAAGGTAGAAAAAGCCCTTAAAATATAAAGAATAAAATACTATAATAAAAACTCTCAAATTTATTAATGATGTTGGTACAGAAACACAAATGAAAACTGAAAAGAACCCTAGGTTCAGAAATGAATACTTCAAAAAATTTTAAGTTATACAGAAATGCTACATTTACTCTCTTATGAATCTTTTATTACATTTAAAAGAGAAATTTACTATCACCTTACTTAATTTCAGTCTAAAAACTTTAGTTTTAAAAACTAAAGGATTCTTGTATGGCCCCCAGCAAAAATATGAAGTTGACTGCCTTGACTGGAGAGAAGGAGCATTTGAAAAGGAGAAATAGAACTGAAACATGCTAAAACATGTTAAAAACATGCCATGTTAAAAATAACTAAGCTTTGGGCTTCCCTGGTGGCGCAGTGGTTGAGAGTCCGCCTGCCGATGCAGGAGACACGGGTTCGTGCCCCGGTCCGGGAAGATCCCACATGCCGCGGAGCGGCTGGGCCCGTGAGCCATGGCCGCTGAGCCTGCGCGTCCGGAGCCTGCGCGTCCGGAGCCTGTGCTCCGCAGCGGGAGAGGCCGCGACGGTGAGAGGCCCGCGTACCGCAAAAAAATAAATAAATAAAAATAACTAAGCTTTTACTAAGTTCTAGTTAGGTTAAATGCAATAATTTGTAGAGAGTTGAGGGCTTTGATATTTAAGGAAAGAAGAAGGAAAGAAAATCTGATTTGAACACCTGTTTTAACAACATTTAAAAAACACTTTGTCTAGTAATTTTCTAACACATTCAGCAAGACAAGTGTACCTTGTCAGTCTCCATTAGTGGGAAAAATAGTTATTACCTAAAGTGCTGATTTGGTAATCCATTGGATTCTGGCCATCATTTGCAAAGACAGAGTGTGCCAAATCTAATGTCACCAAAATATATTACACTGAAGAACACAGATGTTAAATCCATGTTAATTTGTTTTGCCTCTTATGCCAGATCTTTAACTCCTAAATTGGTCATATGTGAGAGAGTATAAGTAGGCACTGAAAATCCATCATCAAACCTGGAAATGTCTTATTGGTGTTGTGTGTTAAAATCTTAGTAGATGAAGGAGCAGACAGTACAGTCTCAGAAGGTATAACATCTTATGGAAAAACCCAAACGAACTTTTTGGCCAACCCAATATATTTCCTCTCTAGTATTTAAAATGACTGAAAGAACATTGTATGTAGTTTAGGTATAGTCAACTCCATTAGGGTTATTTATTTTCTTTGAATAATGTACATTCTTTCCTTGATTTTCCTAAAGAAGTTTAGTGAATGTATTTCCCTGGGATTTAAGGAGAGCCCATCTGGTTCCCTTAATTTATGCATAAACTAATAAGAATACCATTAAAGTTAAAAGAAAGGATGAAAACTCACTAGCCTCAAAGTATTATTTTAGTTCTATGTGCATATAAAAATGAATTGTCTGTTTCAATCACTGCAACACCAATAAACCTTTGGTTCTTTTTTGGCAAACCAGTCTTAAAAGAGCGTTGCTAATGAATGCTTAGTTTTTGAACCCCCAACTTTAATTTTAAACAGTTGGAAAAAAGGATAGTTCAATTGAAGGCAAAAAGCTTTGATAAATGAGGTGGAATCTATATTGTGTTCCCAAATTTATGAATCTTGCCAAATAGACTATAGGGAAGCAAGAATTGATCTGCTGTTTAGAAAGCTCACAGTGGGTGATAGGACAGGGACCTCTGAAGGATGTTTGGGGCTTGTTTTATATTTTTATTTTCCCTATTGTATCTAAAAAGAAGTGACTTCTCTCTAGTTAATGAGAAATAAGAGAATAATGATGTCTTATGTCGTAGCTTTTTTGATGTATTTTTCCTCACAGAATTTTAGACATCTTTTTGTATGCCCTATGACATTTTTCAAAGGAATTGGTTTAACACTGCCCCAAAATAAAAGGAATTCTTTATGATTCTGTTCTGAAAACATGTTGTCATCAAGTATGATTTTAGAAGTTTCATTGTGATAAGTTTTATTTTGAAATTTAAGCCCTCACAGAAGCATTTTTAATCAAAAAGTAGAAATTTATTTCTTTTGTTAATTTATAGAAATGTGGTTATCACAATGTACAGTGAAATCATACAGAATCACTGTAGTTATGAGAGTTTAAAATCCTTCTCCCTATCTTTACCAGATCAGCTGGGCAAAAAACAAAATGAAAAAAAAAATGTGATTGGTATAAGAAAAAAGGTGGTTTCAAAAGATATGTATGTGTATATTTAAAATATATATTAATATTGGATATCTAATAAGCTTTAGAAAACTAGAGACACATAGCAAACTTTATTTTTTTTATAAATGTATTTGTTTTTGTCTGCCCTGGGTCTTCGTTGCTGCACGCCGGCTTTCTCTAGTTGCAGTGAATGGGGGCTACTCTTCATTGCGGTGCACGGGCTTCTCATTGTGGTGGCTTCTCTTGTGGAGCACGGGCTTAGTTGCTCCGTGGCATGTGGCATTTTCCCGGACCAGGGCTCGAACCCGTGTCCCCTGCATTGGCAGGCAGATTCTTAACCACTGCACCACCAGGGAAGCCCTACATAGCAAACTTTAAATGTGAAAACCTATCTACTTAGAAATGAAAAAATACACTCCAAGAATGGATCCAAATGGAAATCAATGCTTAATTTACAGACTATTTGAAATATAATAACAGTGAAAATACTATACAGGAAATATTATAAAATATACCCAGTGTTATTCACAGAGAAAAATCAATAACTTTAAATAGAATTCTTATTTTAATAGAAGTAAATAAATTTAAAAGGTCGGAAGGGGGCTTCCCTGGTGGCGCAGTGGTTGAGTCCGCCTGCCGATGCAGGGAACACGGGTTTGTGCCCCGGTCCGGGAAGATTTCACATGCTGTGGAGCGGCTGGGCCTGTGAGCCATGGCCGCTGAGCCTGCACGTCTGGAGCCTGTGCTCCGCAACGGGAGAGGCCACAACAGTGAGAGGCCCGCGTACCGCAAAAAAAAAAAAAAAAAAAAGGTCGGAAGGAGAGAAAAAAACTAAGGAAAGAAAGAAATTAATGATTAAAGTAAAAATTAATGAATTAGAAAATAGGAAAAAATGCAAACTTAAACTACATGCAAATTTAAAGCTTTTGTATGGGACAAAAGATAGTAAACAGTTAAAAGGCAAATGACAAATTCATAAAATATTTGCAGTATGTATGACATACAAAGGATTAAATGTCCTCAAAATAGAATTGTTTCTATTCAGTTCATTTAAAACATAACAAAAACCAGCCAATCAATAGACATAATCATTTAAGACCAAAAAACAGAAAGTAAAAAGACTGATAACTAGATGAGAAAAGTTTCAATTTCACTAGCAACCAGGAATTGTAAATTAAAATAGCTGTCCAGACATCCTTTTTTTAAAAATAATTATTTATTTATTTTTGGCTGCATTGGGTCTTCGTTGCGGTGCGCGGGCTTCTCATTGCAGTAGCTTCTCTTGTTGCGGAACACAGGCTCTAGGCGCGCGGGCTTCAGTAGTTGGGGCACGTGGGCTCAGTAGTCGTGGCTCACAGGCTCTAGAGCGCAGGCTCAGTAGTTGGGGCACACGGGCTTAGTTGCTCCTTGGCATGTGGGATCTTCCTGGACCAGGGCTCAAACCTGTGTCCCCTGCATTGGCAGGTGGATTCTTAACCACTGCACCACCAGGGAAGCCCCAAACATCATTTTTGAGCTTCAGATCATGAGAAATGTGAAAGAACGGTCCTGACAGGTGGTAGTGAGGAAGCTGTCCTTCTTATGTACTGCTACATGTGGCAGGGTATACACACAGCCTTCCTGGAGGGTGACCAGTTTGGTGACATGCATCAAATGCCTTGGTTATGTACCAACCTTTTGGCCAAGCCATTCCACTTCTAAAAATTTATTTTTATCAAATAATTTGATAGTTGTGCAAAGGTATTTGTTCAAAAATTATTTGGAAACATTTTTCATAATTACCAATGTTTAAAAACTGTATCAATATCCATCATAGATAACTGGTTAAGTAGAGTGTGGTACATCAATGAAATGCTATGAAGCAAATTTTGAAAACTAAAGATATATATTTTATATATGTACATAAAGATATAAATATATCAATTGCAATGGAAATTTTCATGATAAATTAACTGAAAAAAATCACCACAGATAACATAATCCCATTTTTGCCTTAAAATTTTGTACAGGATGATATTTATATGTATATATATTTACACACAGAAATCCTGAGAAGATACACACCAAAATGTTAATTGTATGGGCAATTTTAAATTTTGTTCCCATGTCATTTTCTTAATAACTGTCTTTTGTGCAATTTTCAAAAAAAGATTTTAAAACACACAGAAAAAATGAAAAAGAGGAAGATATTTAAATGGAGGATGGTGAGAAAGAAACATATAAAATGATGAAAATAGTATTCAGAAGGAGAGATATATTACATAAATGGATTAAACTTTACAGGAAAGTAAAAGATAATATAAATAAATAGTGGAAATTATTGGCATAATTATATAATCTTGTTTATTTATTTTTTTTAAATTAATACACAGATTTTGTCAACTCCTTTCCCCTGCCTGTGCAAATATGTTGTTTTCCTCACTGAATTAACATATTGTTGAAGGACCATGTTATGAGTCTCTGAACGCCCACATCTGCCCCCCCCACTCACCGCCCCATTGCCTATGAGTCTCAAATAATGTCATTGTTTCAAATGCTCAAATTCATAGTATCCAGCCTTCCCATCTTCCTGGACCAATCATTCTTCCTGAAGTTGCAGTTTTGTAACTGTCAGCACTATTGCCGTCTATGACTGAGTTGTGCATAATGTACAAACAATGTATATTATCTAAGGATTATCAGCCATTCCATGGCCTAATATCTGGCCCTTGATCCTCCGCTATTTAAAAAAATCTAATTGAGATTTAAAGATGAAAACATATAATATTAGGCTAATGAAAAGAATTCTGTAAATTTTAAATTTAAAAGTTGATTCATTTGCCTTGAATCCATTCATTTATGTAACAAAATGTATCATCTGAAAATTGAAAAACAGATGACAATTGAAGTACTAGGATTAGCATTAGAGTCCCTACTAAGAAATACTCCCCCTGAGGGGGAAAATCATCCTTTTGGTTTCAGAGAGTTATGTTGACCTTTGAATATTTACTCTGTGTTGCTAGCTCCCTACCAGACACCTCCAGTTTGAACAAGAACTGAAAGGTTTAGAGGTATAAAGTATCTAGTCCCTCTGTACCATATTTAAGCACAAAGAGACTAAGGCTGATGGTAATAAAAGCCAGTGACTTAATCTGACTCTAAAAAATAAACAGGGTAAAAAAAAAAAAGTTAAAATTGGGGAAAACATTTGCAACACATATGGAAGGTAAAGAATTAATACCTTTGCCAAAATTAAAGAGTTCTAAGAAATCAATAAGAAAAAACAGTAATAAAGGTGAAAGAGAGAATTGGTGTTTAGAGGGAAAATGGGGAGGCTGCTGAGTCAGTGCAGAAGAGAGATGATGATGGCTTGGGTTAGGGTCACAGTAGTGGCAATAGTGAGAAGTAGTTGGATTTGGGATATATTTTGGTAGTAGAGCCACACCTTTAAGATTTACTGATGGATTGGATTTGGAAAGTGAGAGAAAGAGTAAAATAAAAAAAGATTATTGGATCTTGGATGATGGGTGTGTGTTAGTGCCATTTAATAAAATGAGTAAGATGGGGAAAGGAGAAAATGGAGTGGGTCGTTTCATTCTGACCATGTTGAATTTGGGATCCTAGTACACATCGGTGGTTAGTCAGGATAGGTTAAGTTATACTGCTGCAACAAACACTCCACAAAATCTGGTGGCTGCAAACTACAAAATTTATTTCTTGCTCATGCTGCATGTGCATCTCAAGCTGCCTGGGACTCTGTTCCTTGTTATTCCCACTTCAGGACTCAAGCTGATAGGATTATTACTGATCACCATGGCAGAGGAAATAAGTGGAGAGTCATACACTGACTGTTAATGCTTCTATCTGAATGTGACATGTAATTTCTATACTCCTTTCATTGTCCAAAGCAAGCCACATGGCCACACCTAAATTCAAATGGACAGGAAGTACCAGGTATCTTGGAGGGCAGAATCAAATATTTGAATGTCTGTTTAAACATCCCAATGGAGATGTCTTCTAAGCAGTTAAATATATAAATCTAAGCTCAGAGGAGAGGCCTTTAGACAGAGATTTAGGAGTTGTTAGATATTTAAAATCTTGGCACCTAAGGAGAAAGAAGCAAAGTATAGAAGCAAAAAGAACAGAGCTGAGGACAGAATTATCTATTCTTTAGAAAGATAACAGAAGAGGAGAAATCAGTAAAGGAGACTGAGAAAGAACATGTGTGTGTGTGTGTATACGTACGTACGTACACATACACGTTTCTGTATGTTTTTATAAGAGCATAGAGAAAGGTGTAGGAAATGGGTTTGGAGAAAAGTTAGGAATTATATATTTTTTATTTTATTTTATTTTTTTATTTTTGCGGTACGCGAGCCTCTCACTGTTGTGACCTCTCCCGTTGCGGAGCACAGGCTCCGGACGCACAGGCTCCGGACGCGCAGGCTCAGCGGCCATGGCTCACGGGCCCAGCCGCTCCGCAGCATGTGGGATCTTCCCGGACCGGGGCATGAACCCGTGTCCCCTGCATCGGCAGGTGGACCCTCAACCACTGAGCCACCAGGGAAGCCCAGGAATTATTTTTAACTTCTTTAGACATCCATATGTTAACTTGTTACAACACTCATGTATTATCTTTATAAACTTAGAAATACAATAAGATAAGAAAAAAATTTATACAGAAAGTGTATGGGGGGAGGTTGGGGAGAGAGCAGTAACTTTTAGGTAGACTGAGCGAGTGAGTATGAGGCAATTTGTAGGAAGCTAGAAGAAGGCCAGGTGAGCGTATGCCTGAACCCAGTTGGTAATGATAATTACTACATGGAAGCCATATACTTGCATATTAAAAATTAAGCATTCTGAATGGATGGGGCAGGTAGGCAATTATCCCAGAACAAAACCTAAAATAAGTCACTCAGGACTCTAGTTTTTAAGAAATGATAAATAGGACTAATATATTTTAACTTAAAACTATGTTCTTTTTCTAAAGCATTTGCATTTTGTTTGCTTCAACTTGCTACATGCTATTTTAGTCCAGAATTAGGAATGCATTTCCCTTAATTATTGGGATAAGCAGAATCTAGTAAAAGTTCTAAAATGAAAACAGAATAGTATTTAAATAAGAATTTAGAAGATATATTCAATTATATGCCAACTAATTGAATCAGCCCTAAAATAGAAAAGGCTAGTGTTATTTGGGGATATAACGCAAAATGGAACACTAAAGACCACCTTTACATAATGACAGCACACATTCTTCAGCAAAAATTATTATTGACCAAGTTTTAATTGAAGAAAGGTTCTAATTTGGACATTTTCATTTTCCTCTTTGAAGTAATTAGCCATTAGTCTCAAATTTTCTCATTTTGTGTCACATGGCTTCAAAAGAAGAATTAGTGACACTTCAAGGAATTGGGCAAAAAAAAAAATGACGATTTGATACAAGGAGCAAAATAGAGCTTTCAAAAAAGGATCAGCCTGTTGAAATTTTTCTGTCACTGCAGTTATTCCCTCAAGTAAGAAATTGGAAAAAAAGTACTCTTTCCACTTAGATCAGTCGTTCTCAACTAGGGGTGATTTTGCTCCCCGGGGACATTTGACAATGTCTGGAGACATCTTTGATTGTTGGACTGGGGAGATACTTCTGAAATCTAGTGGGTGGAAGCCAATATCCTATTATTTACAGGATAGCCTCCTCAATAAAGAATTATTTAGTCATCCGTGTCAATTGTGTTGAAGTTGATAAACCCTGACCTAGCTTGAAATAAGTATGCAAGGACCTCTCATACCCAATTTAGCCTATGAAGATTTGGACCTATAACCTTCATTAACTGAGTCAAATTCATCTAAAATTTGTTGAAGAACTGGAATCTGTTCAGACTACAAACTCTGGTTTATAAGCACTTTACACTTCCCATTATGCTTCAGCAGTATCTGCTTCATATGAAAAATATTCCTTACCCTTTGATTTGATAGGTTGCCTTAGAAAGTATGACAATAACTGAAAAGATTTTCAAACTTAAGCTTGTATACCTAGACAAGTGGTATGAGGTCAAGGACTGTGAGTGTTACAAAGAATTGCCTTCACCAGAACTTTTTTGTGAACATATGTCTTTCATTAAATAAAAAAAGCCCTGGACTTCCCCACTGGCTCAGTGGTTAAGAGTCTGCCTGCCAATGCAGGGGACACGGGTTCGAGCCCTGGTCCGGGAAGATCCCACATGCCGCGGAGCAACTAAGCCTGTGCGCCACAACTACTGAGCCAGTGCTCTAGAACCCGTGTGCCACAACTACTGAAGCCCATACTCCTAGAATCCGTGCTCCACAACAAGAGAAGCTACCACAATAAGAAGCCCACACACAGCAATGAAGCGTAGCCCCCTGCTCACTGCAACTAGAGAAAGCCTATGTACAGCAATGAAGACCCCAAACAGCCAATAAATAAATGAATAAAATTTAAAAAACAAAAAGAAAAGCCCAATTTTTTAAAATTTGGGTAACTTTTATGTGCTACCACTAAAAGCCTATTTCAAAACTGGAATTCCATGAAAACAGGAAAAAAAAGTCAAAATCTTTCTATATTTGAGCATTAGAACGAGACATAAAAAGAGACTCAATAAAGTATGGTTAAAAATCTGAGTCTTTATCAAGAAAAACGTTTCTAATGTTTTACCCTAAGCTTATTCTTCCCTTTCCATGTGGCCCAACAATCCAACTCATGGATTGTAAGCAGAAGCTTTTTTGGGGTAAGGTATGGAATGTATTGTCTGCCAATAAAGATTTTTTTAAGTCACTTTAAGATGGCGACATCCAGACCCAAAGATAAAGCCAGTCATATAAATTTGCTCAGCCCATATAAAGGTAGAGTTTGTCAAGCATTGAAGCATAACTTTGATACTTTGATTTTCTTAAAATGTGACAAAATTACTGAAGTCAGTTATAGAAGCCAAGTTTTATGAAGGCTATTAACAATTTTACATTTCCAATTCATGTGAAGTGCTGAGAGGGTTATAGTTATAATGAATTACAGAGGGACAGAAGTATAAAGATTATAGTATTATGGATTTGTAGAATACAAATGTCACATCAGAGAGTGGCAGACATATAAATTTCAGCTTGGGGACTTCCCTGGCGGTCCAGTGGTAAAGACTACGTGCTTCCAGTGCAGGGGGGCAGGTTCGATCCCTGGTCGGGGAACTAAGATCCCACATGCCTCGTGGCATGAACAAAAAGTAAAATTAATTAATTAATTTCAGCTTGGATTCTATAAAATGACATAATGACATGGTGGTTGTGGTCCAGGAATAGTTCTTTAACAAAGACAGTGTATTACAACTGTTTACTAAATAGAAAGGCCTCCCAAATCGTGAAAAAGCAGTATTTAAATTTTAAGTACTAGACAGGGAACATTAGGCAGAAATTTGGCAGAACAGCATTTTGTATATTGGTTGATTTGTGTGATATTCTCCTGTGTTACATTTATTGGTTTATTATTTGTTTATTGTCTGTCTTCTTAACTGTACTTCAGACTCTATGAAGACAAGATCCCCTCTGTGGTTCTGTTAACTTATTATATCCCTAGAACTTGGGACATAATAGGTAGTGAGTAAATATTTGTGCAATGATTCAATGAATGGACATAAATGATGGAAGAAAGAAGTCACACACTGTGACCTTAGACATAGAGTTTTGAGGGAAGAAGTAGGTGAAAGTGCAAAGGAGGGAAAAAGAAAGAATAGATAAGAAAGGGTAATGACAGACAGAAGTAGCTTCCAAAACCTCTAGCCATTAGCTTTGTCACCATGATTCATTCACCTGAAATTACTCCCATGTACATTAAAATTTTTACTTTGCCAGACTATTTATACACCTCATTCTTCAGGGCTAGGCACAATAAAATGCTAATGAAATAAATTACTAAGGTTTTTTTTCCAGTATGTATAAGTTAATTGTGTTTTATTCCCATCTCTATCAACATATTTTGTACCCTGAGAAAGAGAACTTTTTATGTCTTAATTTTTCTCAAAATGGGGATAATAGCATTACTATGAAAAGGAAAATCCTCAGGATTCTTTCATTTCTTCATCCTTTCTTTCTGTACTCCCAGGTCAGAGGATGTTCCTCTTCTTTGACAAGGCCATCTCTTCAGCATATATTTGGGGCTTTGCTTTATCAGTTATTTCCATGTCTTGGATTTTTATTCTCTCTCCTACTGGATTTTTCTTCTATAGATAGATAGATAGATAGATAGATAGATAATCTCTATCTATGTCTTTGTCTATAGATATATAGACTTTTCTTTCTTCTACCTGGTTCCCCATTCAAAAACTGTATTTCTCTCTTTCCCTTCGCCACTAGATATCTTTAAATTAGCTCATTTAATCCTCCCAACAGTCCTGTAAGGCAGTGCTTCTCAGCTGGGGGCATTTGGCAAGGTCTAGAGACGTTTGTGACTGTCACAGCTGGGTTGGGGGGTGCTACTGGCATCTAGTGGGTAGAGGCCAGGGATGCTACTAAACATCCTGTAAGGCACAGGACAGCCCTCTACAACAAAGAATTATCCTGCTTAAAATGTCAATAGTACTGCTGTTGAGAATCCCTGCTGTAAAGTAAACACTATCTTCTCCATTCTAGAGATGAAGAACATGAGGCTTAGTAAAGTTTGCAAACTAGCCAAAGATCACATATCTAATAAATGAAGGAGTCAGGATTTAATTCAAACCCAGTTTTGAATTTAGAGTTCATGAACCTTCTGATGTACATACTCAATTTCAATATAAGTTTTATTATTGTATGTAAATTTAGAGTAAACATCTTAGTGCATGATTCCTCATATTCATTTCTGATTACTTCCTTAGGGTAGACTTGTAGAAGTGGAACTGGTATCAAAGGGAATGAATAATTACAGAGTTTTTGGTTACTTTCCTCAAAGCTAGAGTGATTCACATTCCTAACATCTCACCTAACCGTAACCTACAATGAGTATTACAATTTTCTTTTACCTTCATATTTAATCCTTGCCAATTTGATCATCTGCCTTTCGCTTAAAAAAAAAAAAAAAACCCCTTCTTCTCAAATAGTTTCCTTTAACTGCAAACCTATTGACCCTCCTGATTAGGGCAACAAAGAAGTGCAGAGTTTTAAAGCTCCAGTGTGAGCTGAAATCCCAGCTCTGCCACTTAATAGTGGGGTGACTTTGTGAAAGCTACTCAGAGCCTCTCTCTTCATTTGTTAAGTGGAGCTTGATGACAATCTCTACCTCACAACGACCAAGTGAGCTAATAATACTTGTGATGTATGTAGAACAGTGCCAGGAATAAAGTCAATTCTCAAAAGATGTTGGCTGTCTTCAATATTGTTTTTTGTACTCACATGGTTTTTTAAGCTTTGTTAAAGTGCTATGGTTCTGGACCCAGTAGTTGCGCTGACTCCCAATACCATCCTCTTTCTCCAAATATCATCCCTTTTCCAAGCTTACTATTTACCAAAGGCTTACTATTGCTAACGCCCTGAAAAGCATCAATTGGGCTACTATTGCTGAGCTACTGCCTGGCTTTTACCTTCAGAATTTGTTCATAGCCTCATCTTTGCTCCACGGTATTCTCACATGCCCGACTATAAACCATCTCTGTCTAGGTATTACAGATTATCCTACTCAGTAGTTCTCTGCTTTTATGTATTCTTACATGAAAGTTCTATATATTGAATAGCAGCATTTCCCAAAGTATGCTCAGCCTATTTAAAGGAGAAGGAAGTGTTTTGATGATCAAAAATATTTTGGTTACATTGTATTCTTTGTCTCTCTTCTGGTGAGACACAGAGTACATTAGCATTTTTTAAAATTTGAGAGTCCTGGAATAAAGAAACATGTAAATGTGCTTCACTGCAATTCTTGAACTTATCAAATAACCTCCCCCCCCCCCATTTTTTAAAACAACACTTGTCATCATCTTGTTTGACGGGGAACACTGTTGCAGAATAGGCAGCAGTACTAGGAGTGGCCTCTGACTCAGGGTTTCTCAGCATGGTCCATCTGGCCTGCACCAGGCACACCCAAGTTTCTTATTAAAAATGCAAACTCCTGGGCCACTCCCAAGTCTTCTGAATTTGAATATTTGAGGATGCCACCTGGGAATATGCATTTTAAATAAACTGCCAGGGTAATTTTATAGCATCTAAAGTTTTAGAATTACTACTGTAGGTACTAACAGCAGCCATAGTGCAAGGTGCAAACACTATTAATAATTCCCTTCTGTCACATCGAGGAAGATTTTTACACTCATAGCGTTTGATTTTACTGTGAGGTATATTGATGTAATGTTAAGAATCATATGCCCTAAGCCCAGGTTTACCAGAAATTCAGCTTTCTCATCACACCCCATCCCAAGTCCCTGTCAGCTGTGAGCAATAGCAAATCAGTTTGCCAGTAGCTAGAGAGGCTATGAATGGATTCTGTTCACAGCTCTGACACTGATGGTGAGGAATTATTACTTTTCCTCGTTGAAAATGACCGTTGGCAGTCCCCAGACTGGAAGGAAGATCTAGAGAGGCCCAATACATTTCTTCATGGCGCAGGATCAGAGCCGCCACCGGGTGTGCCTGAGAGCTCAAACTAGCTCACTCTTTTCTGTATATTTGTTTGTTCAGGGAAGTCATTACCATATCTCTTTGTACTTCTGTGCTAAGAAGCTCTGAAAATTTCCAGGGAGTTTTCCAGATGAGCCAAAGTGTATAACTAGTACTTCATTTTGGTTTTAAGTCCAGAGTGAAAGTGGATCTGAACTTGACACACATAAACAGCAGAAAGTTTATTTGTACAGGTTTATAGTTTTCGTTTTTTCTTTCTTTTACCTTTTGCTTATTAGAACTGTTCTGCTAAATAATATTAACTTGTTAAAAGGTATGTCCACACTTTCCCTCTTTGGTGATTTCCACACTTTGTACCCTGCCAAGTTTGCCCATGATGTTCATTGACACTTGTTTTTCTAAATGGAAAATAAAGTTTGATTGATTTCAAAGGAGAGTTGAGAATAACCTCTGGTCATGAAATATTTTGGTAGTTAAGTTGTTCCTTTTCAATGTGTAAAAGACTATTCCATTCTTGGTATCACTTTGGAGTCTACCTTTAACTAAATTTCCTTCCTGACTTCTGACAGTATTGAAAGTTCGCATTTGCTGCCCTTGTAAGACAAGGACAGGGTGATGCTATTCTTGAAAATGTTAACTCAAACTGTATTATCTATTTCCATCTATGTTTCCACCAATCTGTTTCTAGACATTTGCAGTGGCTTATATTGCCTTAGAACTTCACCTCTGCCAATCACTCTTGCCCTTGACCTGTTGTTAGCATTAGATTGTCATCTGCTGAGAAACGAATGGTGCCCTGGCCTGGCAGGTTATCTGCTCCATCAAAGTACTGCAGTCTGAAGTAGTCTTTGCATGCTATGCTTACGGGTCAAAGCACCCAGAGGTACAGCAAACACTTGGTGTTCAGCCATATTTCAAGGCAATAGCTTCCTGAATCTTCCCCCTAACTTTAGGGAGCCAGTGTACTTGCCTAGACTTCCCCAGGTAACTTCCTAGTGTCCGATAGGTGAGGGCAACCTGAGAGCCAGCCTTCTTTTATGCATCATTCCTGCTTGTCCTGTCTGTTGTAGTTTGATGTGATTTATTGTTTCTCTCATTTCACATCAGTTCAGTTCACTAAACCTTTATCGAGCACTTGCCAGGTGTCAAGAATACAAAAATTACTAGGTCCATGAGTTCTCTCCTTAAGGAGCTCACTATCTGACAGAAACTTACAATAGAGGGTGATAAAAGGTATAGTCAGAGTTCAGTGGCTCCTAAGGAGTGCCCAGTAATCTTTGGGATGGGAGGGGAAGGCATCCTAATGGGCAACACCTAACTGTTGAGGTCAGGCGTGGCGGGACTGATGCTCTCACAGCGGGCAGGGGATCAAGTCACTGAGGATAATGTACTTCATCCTGTGCCATCGAGAAGCTATGAAAGGTCAGAGTGGTGTTTTAGACTGTTTAGTCTAGCAGCAGTGTGAAGGATAAATGTAATGGGAGCCAGGAGACCCGTCAGGAGATTCTCATAGTAGTCAAGGAGAGAGGATGTGAGGGCCTGAACCAAGAAGAGTTTTAAGGAATAGATGATGGTGTAAATGAAAAATATGTCCCTTCCAAATCTTTGGGGTTAGATTTATTCTGGGAATTTAGTATGTCATCAGAATCAGATCTAGGTTGACACATTTCCTTATATTATAAGTTGTGGGTTGACAGTCTCCTCTTCTCAGAGGAAGCACCACTCTGTCCCCATTGCTGGTCCCAACTTCTGTTTGTTTGTTCCCATCTCCCATACAGGTCCCCTGCCCAACTCCCACTGGGCTTCTCTGCAGCTATGACCATTAAGGCTTATGCTGACCGCTCTTAGGAGCTTTTCCTAATTACAGTCTCTGATAAACATTGAGCACTTGCCATGAGTTTTACCATCTGTGTGACAAAAAGTGAAAAATAAATTAGAATATATAGTATTAACCATTTCTCATTGTTTGGGGGGGTAAGGTTTCCTCTCACTTAATCAATGCATTGCAACATTTCTCTAGTTAAAAATAAAAGCAAGCATGTGGTAGAAGTTGTGATCTATTACAGTCTTGTTCTGTGCTTCATTTATTGCCTCTCAGTAATCTGTAAAGCTGTTTGGTTTTTTTTTCCTGATATGAGCCAATTCCTTTGTTCTTTTCCATTTACATTTCTTCTTCTTTGCTTCCCCTTTTCCTCTTTTGAGATCCTGAGAGAGTGGTTTCAAAGGAAATTCTTTAAGAGACCTGCAAAATGTATTTTCTACATTGAGTTAAAAAACTCCACAGCAATAAACTTGGTTTAATGTGGTCAGTTTTATCACAGATCAGGCCTGCCCAAGGCAAGGGAGCTCAGCCAGTAATTTGGGAAGCCTTTGAAACCACATGCACATGTATACATTAACCTCCGAAACTAACCATAATTTTAATTAACATAAAATAATCTAAAGACATGCTGATTAGACACCATGTGGCTTGAACAAAGCATTCTGGGCAGGGGGTTGGGGAATAGAGAACTTTGACCATTCCTATCCCCAACAGACAGGGTTTTCTTTAATCATTTAGAAACACATTTTATTTTGTTCAACCTTGTTTTTTCCCTTGCACAATGTTCTTAGAGACCAAAAACAACAAAATTCCAAAAGCTTTTGCTAATTAAAAAGAGAGGAACTGAAACTGTTATAGATTATGTCAGTTAAACCCCACATTAGAAAAGAAAAAAGTAGAACTCCAGATCTCTTTTAAAGCACATGATTTACACCATATTCCAGGAAATTGAAGCAGGCCGAGAATTTTTCATTCATTTCTCTTGTGTGTCATGTGGGCCACACTTCGAGCTTTTGGTTCTCCTAGGGACAAAGCAGGAAGAATTAACTCGAGCCAGTGCTGCTTTTTATGATATGTGGTTTTGAGTTTCAGAGCAGTGGAGTGCAGTGTGAATCATGGAAGCAACCAACTGAAAAATCCTCAACCCTATAACAAAAAGCAGATTTTTTTCCACATTTCTTCCAAGTTTTTATTTCACATGCAAGTCTGAGATACAAAATATTCTGTAAAACTGTAAGGAAGCCACAGTAGTTCTTGCTGTTTAGGGGTTTCCCAGAGAGAATCGGGTTCAGAATGTTCCTTTTTTTGCCAAAAGGTTTGTTATGTGGACTGAACGGCCCAACAAAACAGACAACACCATCTCCATTTTATTACACATGTTATTTACTGGGGTTTCCCTGAAGAAAGCTTAAGAATTCTTTCCCCATGAGTCACTGACCAAGTGATTGTTTTCTTAAAATATAAACTTTCCTTCAGCTGGTCAATTTGGAACACAGTCTTCCGATATTCTGTTCACTTCAGGGCTGCTTCACCTTCATCTGTAAATAATCACGTCTATAGCCAAAACGAGTGGCTTGAACGTAGCCAATTTCTTTCCGTTTAACACTCAGGTTTAAGAAATCAACAGCCTGATCAGGCAAGATTCAGAGGACTCTATCCTCTGAATGTGACCTGCATAATTATATTTTCATTGCTTTGGCAAAATGCCCCTCCTTGGTTTAATTTCTGCAGGAATTAATGAAATGGGGAATTGCACCCCTTTTCACCAAGAATTGGTGGTGGTCGCTATGCCCAGGTGACCTTACCTTTTTACCTTTGTGTGTTGGTTAGATGATGTTGACTTCTACTCTCGTGTTCTTATTGTATATGACACTAACGATTGTCCTTGCTAGTAGCTGAACTTCCTAATTAAATATTGACACCTTAACAAATAAGTCAATATGAACGTTAATCAAAGTTAACTTTTTCTCCATAAAAATAGCCCTATAATTGCAATCATGTATTCTAAAGGAACAATATTATTTTAGAGAATATTTCTGAACCCCTTCCCACCCACTTTCCCAGTGGCTATAAGAAGCCAGCTGATGCCAGCTGAGTGGTCTAGAATGCCTGCTAATTACCTCCTTCCACAGCTTTTGATTTTGAGCCCAACTGATGGCGCCAGAGGCTGAACCACAGTCAGATCTACAGGCCTCTGATTTGCCAAATGGAATCTATGCAGTTTGTTTCCTTTCTCACAGTGTTTTTATGATGGACTCAGCTCAAACTAGAAATAGACTAGGAACTGCTTCAAAATATTAATGGATGGTGGTTTAAATTTTGAGAAAAATAGCTATCAGAATTCTAATTCCATTGCCTGTGTGTGTGTGTGTCTATGTGTACACAAAAGGATACATGTAAACATATCACAAAATTTATTTTTATGAAAACATTGGCATTCTTTTAATTATTTTCCACTAAATACACTAATACCAAAGGCTTTCAGAATACTTCACATTTTATAACCCGATAAAGGTTTTAATTCATTGTCTGTTGATGACTAACGTGTAAGGTCTCATGTCCAAATCAGATATGCCTAGAACTTTTGCTAAACTGGCATCCTTTTAAAATATACCTTAGAAAAACAAAACATTATTGTATGCATAGAGGGAATAAGAATTCCCTTTCTGGGAGTTTCAGAGGAGTTAGCCTGAGACCCTAACAGTTATCTCTCCATTTCATAGAAAAAAATTCAACACAAAGCTTTAGTTTCATGACCTTTAAAAATGTTTGTTTCTCTAAAAGTACTTTTTCCGCTGTATATTGCTTTCTTATTTGAGGTTCCTTTGGAAAGGGAAATTGATTATGCTAAAGAAAATAATGTTAGAAGCCAAGCAGTTCTCTGACACTTGCGAGTTAAAGGTTTCCTAAGTGAACTAATGGCTTTTCTCCCTATTAATTTGGCTCCAAACACATTTGGGGTACGATGGCAATAAGTCAAGGATTTCAAACTCTATAGGGCAGAGTGAATGGAAAGTTAGCTCTCATTTTTCTCTATTGATGGAAGTTGGAAATTATGCATAATTTTAAAGAGCAGATGATCTAAATTGCACAGCAAGCGCGCGCATGTGCACGTGCACCCGTACACACACATACACACACACACACACACACACACACTGTTATCCATTAGAATAAGTCTTCCTCATCACATTTACCAAACTTGTAAGTGTAGCTGTAACCACTTGGTTCACTGATTCATCCCACAGACATTTAGTTAGCCCCTTCCATGCGTCCGGCTATGTTTGGTGCTGGGTATAAAGCATGAAAGAATTCCTCTTCTCAAAGAGCTCCCAGCCTCGTAAGGGAGGCTGATAAGAAAATCATTTATCATCACCTTTTATGATCATAACGGTAATATTTCTGTTAGAGAGCATAGATGAGAGGTGCCTAATTATGTTTTCCTGACAAGCAAGGATGTGGATCAGAAAGTGCTTTGAAAAGAAAGTGACTTTTGAGATGAGTTTTGAAGGGTACAAGTAAAAATCTGGGAGAAGGCTGGGGAAAAGGGAGTAGATCCCGGACAGAGGAACAGTATAAGTAAAAATTCAGAGGAATGAGAATATACTGGGGGAACCGAAGGTAGATGGCTATGACTGCATGAGTTTGAATGACGATGTACAAAGGAGGCTGAGAGGCAGGGGAAGTAGACAGAGGACAAATCTTGCTGGGTTTTGTATGCCATGGGCAGGAGTTTGGACTTTATCCTAAGAGCACTATGCAGTCATTAAAGAAATTTAAACATGAGATCATCTTTATATTTAATAAAAGTGTTATACTGGGAGTGAGTATTAGTATTTCTAATCTATTAAGATATAGGACTGGAGACTAAGAAACTGTTGCAATAGAAAATGAATGTTGAAATGGGGACGGGCAGACTTCTATTTTAAACAGAATGACAGACCAGATACCCTGATGGACACCCTAACACAATTATAGTTAAAATGCTGAATATAATATGTAAAATTTGTTTTTAAATGCATTGCCAAATGGATTGAAGGAAAGAATTTACAAAGACCATAAAATAAAGTAAAAGCAAGAAACCTGGGAGGTGAGCAAATACTAGAACTGGTTTTCATTCTGAGGGTTTCACCCAAACTCTAGAGATCTTGAGCCTTCATCATGGTGGCCAAAGAAGGCCTGGGGAACAGGTGTAAAGCTTAGGATATTACCATTTCTAAGGAATCTAACAGGAGACTGTCATACAGGCTGGTATTACAAAAAAAAAACCCGGCAACCTTAGTATAAGGGCATAACTAGAAATAGACCCAGTGTCCAGAAGGGTGAAGCAAGGAAATGATCCTTTATTGACCTTGGCACTAAATGGAAGGATGGTGGTGGTGGTGATCTGCCTTTAGACTATATAACACCAAATCTGCCGTCATTTGAGTGTAAGGTCTGAATTGACATTACATGTGTGTTGTGGAAAACGTCAAATACAGAATTTAATTTTCCTGGGTTAGTAGTACCCCAGACAAATTAGCAGAAGCAAACATAAATCATCTCTGGAAAAATGTAAGTTTAACCCAGTTCTTAAATAACTCCCTCAGATAGAGTTCCAAGGAAAATGAAAAGTTCACAAGGAACAAAGAAAGGAATGACATAAGGAAACAAGCCACTACTGAGAACCAAGAGAAACAACAGACAGGGAAATCAGACCATTAAGAAAAGATAGGAGTTATTAGGCACAGAAATAAATTTAAATGTTTAATATTTTTAAGGAGTAAACGAGAAGCTTGTAAGTATAAGCAAGAAAGAGCAAGCAGATTGGTGGGGTGGAAGGAGTAACTTCTAGAAATGAAATACAATCATTGAAATGAAAAATTCAATCAAAAGATTCAAAGAAACAAATTAGATATAACTGAATAAAGAATTAGTGAACTGGAAAATCTGTAGTGACATGAATACACTGACCAAAATAAAGTTCAGACCAGAATATAACCCACAAAGAAAAAAACTGAGATCATAGATTGAGTAGGTCTAACATATGTCTAATCAGAGTTCTAGAAGGAAACAGAATGGAGAAAAGGCAGTATTCAAAAAAGGAATAGCAGAATATTCACGATAGCACTGTTTATAATAATGAAAATCTGGAACAATCTAAATGGCCATCAGTAGAAGGGGAAATGAATAAATCATAGTATATTTTCACAGTGGAGTACTATACAGCATCCCAAACAAGTGAACTACAGTACATGTAACAGTATGCATGAATTAGCAATATAAATTTTAAAAATTATGTATAGTGTATTCCTTTTATGAAATTAAAATAACTGATAAAAAGAACTCTTTAAAACTACATATAGATGCAATAAAACAATAATGAAAGGAAAGTAAGGGAATGATGATTGTTTTCACAGATGGTTAACTTGGGTGACAGAGACTGGGAGATGAGTTGGTGGAATGTCCCCTATGAGTAGATGCAGTTATGTAAAAAGTACTAGCTTTTGTTTTGGATAATGAATTCACAGGTGCTAATTACATTATAAAAATAACTAATTTAAAATCTAAGTAAATAAATAAAATTGATTCATACATTGACCAATGATGAAAGTGTGCCATGAACCAAGAATTATGGTTAATCCAATTCTGTATACTAGAAGTATATTGAGGGAGATGGGAGGAGAGAGAGAGAAAAAGAGAGAGAGGAGATGGGCTTCCCTGGTGGCGCAGTGGTTGAGAGTCCGCCTGCCGATGCAGGGGACACGGGTTCGTGCACCGGTCCGGGAAGATCCCACATGCCGCGGAGCGGCTGGGCCCGTGAGCCATGGCCGCTGAGCCTACGCGTCCAGAGCCTGTGCTCCGCAATGGGAGAGGCCACAATGGTGAGAGGCCCGCATACCGCAAAAAAAAAAAAAAAAGAGAGAGAGAGGAGAAAGAGAAAGGAAGGAGGACAGAGAATTTCCTAAAATTGTTGAAGTCCACCAATTCTCAGATTCAGAAAGCACAGCAAGTCCTAAATAGAATTAAATAATAATGACATAATAATAAATATACACTTAGGTGCATCATAATGAAACTATAAGAGAAAGAGATCTTAAAAGAAGCCAGAATAGATCACCTACAAAGACAATGGAATTAGCTTGACTGTTGATCAATTAACATGTAAATATCATTGGATAGGCAAATGGTAGAGCCAAGACTCAAGTCCAGAGTCTACCAAAATTTGTCACACATCTATGTATAGAATATTTTGTTTAGCATACGAATGCAAACCAGAAAAATAACAGAAAATAGAAACCCCAAAATTTGAAAAACTGGGGAAAAGCTTAGTAATAATCCATTTAACATATGAAAATGTCTGTAAAACTTATGTAAGTACAAGAGAGAAGAGGGAAGTACATTTGTTTAATGCCTAGATATGTATCAGGCATTGTGCTGGTGTTTTAAAAATCTCATTCAGTACTCACAACAAATATTTATGGGTTGCAGTTCTTATTTCCATTTTGTGGTAGAAGAGACCACGACTTGGAGAGATTAACTAACTTACCCAATTTCACAGAGCTGGCAAATGGTAAATTCAGATTCTGGAGAGATGCCATCAGCCCTGCCCAACCTCCGCATCTTCCCAGTAGCATTTTCAATAAATGAATAATGTAATTTGTATTAGCTAAGGTGTCACACTTTCTGGATAACCTTCCAATACTACCACTCCTAATATCAAGGGTTCCTGACCCCAGAGACATGCCTGGGAAGATCAATTCTCCCTTCTCACTTCTCTAGACTTTTTTCCTTCTTGGATACTCTACCAATTCCTCCACTACATATTTGGTCATCCATTTAAAAGTATATTCACTATTTTCTAATAGTGCAAGCGTTTTGAATCCTGGCTTACACACTTAGACAAATTATTGAATCTGTGTGAGCCTCAGTTTCCTCATATGCAAATTAGGAAACACACACCCCTCAAGGATTATTGTAATGACTAAATGAGAAAATAAAATCAATAAAGCCCTTAGTTCAGTTCCTGGCACTTAAAAGTTCTCAGTAAGTGATTGCTGCTGCCATTATTATGTCCTGTACAGGTACAGAAATGGCTTTTATGGTCAGTGGTACTCATTTTCCTTTCCTAGTTTGCTTCAGAGTAAGTGATCCATCTTTAGTCTACTGGTTGTGTTCTGATACAGTCTTGACCTAGTTGTCATTAATTTTATATCATTTTAATAAGAAAATAATTATGAAATATTCTGTTCTGAATTTCACATTGAGGTAATATTTATACAGTGATATATTACAGATAGCGATTTTCTGAATTAAGATTTTTTTTTTTTAAATCCCAAAGGTTCATCCCCTGAGTTGAATTCACTAGAATGGAATAAATGAAAACAGTGTTCACTAAGCTTCTAAAGAATATACATGTTATTTAAGTTAGTCTGGCCAAAGAGTAATTTTGCCTCCAGGATTTATTTTTCTGAATTAAGTGGTTATGCACAATCATTTTAATGATACAGTGATTTATGAAGACGATTGCTATAATGTGGAGAGTTAGAAACAGAAGAGCACCAAATCCACATGTATATAAACAACTCATCCTGAGGCCAGAAGGAGGAGGAGAGGCAGGAAAAAAAACATTAAAATGAATCAGTAAATATGTACATTGTGTGATGCATGTCTGTGATACATACAAAATGCTAAATTGGTGTCGATTTCTGGAAATAAAATGCCTATTGTTTTTTTCAAATTGTGCAAATTTGATAAACCTAATAGGCAGAAAGTGTTATATTTTACATTTCAACTAACCATTCTATCATTTTTTTCAAAGAGGATAATAAATGCTATTATAGAATATCTTCTTTCTACTTGATTATGTCAGTTGACTTGGCATTTCTGTTCTCCTTTATGACTTTTTGGTATGGTAATAACATCATAAAGTTGCTTACATTTTTCATACCATTCCATTTTATCTCGTTAGTATATTTGTTGTAGGTGGACTCTTCTTCCTGCTAATGACTTAATATGCTCATGAATCCAGAGAGGTGGACTTTTTTCCTTTGCAAAACAGCATTCTGTGCCACTTTATGTAGTATTCAGACTTTTAGAAGATTGCTTAAGTATCATGGTATAACTAGAGAGGATGAAAGGATGTACTTAGGTTTGGAGAAAAATTAATGTGAAAACGGTTCTCCAAGGAGCACAGCAATACAATAAAATATCTAGATAATCTATTAGGCTATCAGAGACCAGGGTATGCTAGAGGACCAATAGGAGAGGAAAAAAGCTTCGGTTCTTACTCATGTTACACTTACTTTGTAAAAAGAATTTTGCTCTCTTTTACACAAAATGTAATTCATAAGACCTTTTTATATCAGCAGGGAACTCATCTATCTGCATAGCCATGGAACCTGACGGCTGTTAACAGCATGACAAAACACTGCTGAACAGTTCAGGATGCAGGGATAAGGAATATCATTCTATCATTCCCAACTGAAACAACATCAGAAAATGTAGGCAGGCTAAATAGAATTATCCAAAATGGAGCCTGTCTGAAATTCCAAGTCTCCCGGAGACAAAAGTACTATTCACCTCTTCTCCCTTCTTACGGCTGAAATTCATTTGCATCCACTGACATCTTTTAAATTATTACCCTCCTGGGAAAGTCTGAACCCCCTGTAGAGTACTTATAAACATTCAGTTGTTTCTGATCAGACCTGTGTTGTTTGTAGTTCCCCTGACTCATATTTTAGTATCCCAGAAAAGAAAAATCATGGCCAGAAATATAGCAAATGTTTACCATCTAGATTCTCTTGGTTTTAGGGACTTCCTGCAGCAATTTAAAAATTTTAGATATCTACTTTATGCTTTAAAGGTCATAATTCTAGAAGTCTGGCTTTTATCTGACCCTTGAGAGTGATAAATCTAATAGAATTTCTTGTGCCCTGAGAAATGCAAAATGGGAACTAGCAGGTTCCAAAAATTCAGCTACAGAGTAATGGATGGCTTTCTCCAAATATCTGTTAAAATCTTACTCTAAGAAATGCTAGGATTTTTTTAAGTAAAATTGTTTGGCAACAAGAATTTAGCACTTTCAAAGCAGCCACATGGTCTGTTACCCAGGACTCCCTTAAAGATTGCTTTGCTGAAGCTGTTCGACATCTGTCAGCATTTTCAGCATAAACCATCGGCTAAAAAAAATGCTTCAGGCTGAAACCTGATATATCAGATCCCAGCTCAGGAGTTTTTATATGTATTCAGGAAAATAAGTTCAGCTGTTTTTAAGTTAGAGCTATAGGAAAAAAAAAATCTAATATACCATTTCAAGATACACTTTTAGTTTATACATAGGTAAAAAGAAAACAGACTTCTACCCAACTAAAATGAATGGGAAACACCTAAACAATTTGATAGTCGTGAATTTTTCTTCACACTGTATTGCTGAAACAGGATGTCTTTACTGGAGCTTGGTGACTGCATTCTTAGTAGGGTGGTATATGGAACTCTGCCCAACATTAATTCCAGAGGTCAGAATATGCCCACCTCTTGGCAGCTGAGGATGAATGGCCTAAGTGACAAATTCCAGTCTTTCAGTTTCCCAGATCATTGTACAGCCAGAGACTAATACAATAAACTGCAGTTTGCCAAAAGGGATCCACTGGTGGATTGTGCTTTTGCACAGCTTCAACATACATTATCTTGACATCTAAAATTACTTCTCAGAGTACAGCTGTGTGTGTGATACTGGACTTCATTCCACTGAATGATCCCATGCAGTCCATTTACAACAGGAATGCACTTTTGAACCAAAAACTGTCACCACAAATCTCACCGTGAGTGCAAGAATTCATGAAGAGTTCCAGTTTATTGGTTTGCAAGGATTTGCCTATGAAGTTCAAGAGATTGTGTCTTAAAATTGTTATCGCATACAATATGAAAAAAATCATTTCAGTGAATGAACTCCTGATATTGATATTTTTCAGTTGACTGTTTGTAATGTGAACATTTTTTTTCTTTCTATATGAATGTTAATTGGAAATAGAAAGGCAAGGAATGAGCAGTCCTTCAACGTACCAGTCCGCTGCATCAGGGTCTATGTTGTGGAACTTTTTTGAATTAAAGGTTCCTTAAATTTCTACAGCATAACCCTCAGGAAAAGAAAAAAAAAAATCTCAAAAACGTAAACAATTAAAACTGTACTAAAATTGAGCCACTCTTTTATGTATGTATATCCCTCTGCCCTGATCACAGTCTTCTATTCCGATAGGATTTTCTTCCCCATGGCAATAGGAAAATGCCCCTATTTTTCTGATTGATTTGTGCTTATTGAACACTGAACTTAGAGCTTCGAAAGCTGTGTTTCAATTCTAGCTCTTCAACTGATCTTGTATGGCCTTGGAAAAGTTGTGCATCTTTTTGACTCTTAGTTTCTGAAAAAGGAGATAAGTCTACCTATGTCACAAGTTTGATCAAAAGCTCAAAACAAATTATGTAAGTAAAACAATTTCAAAATTGTATACCTCACATTTATACAAAGTACATATTCATATTTCTACAAATAGTACATAGTATTGTTACTAACATCGAAGGAAACTAGAAGTCTAAATTATGTGGACGTCAAATAAAAATTTGACAAACAAATGGTGGTTAGGATTTAAACTGCTTTTAGTATCAACCTTTGATTCCACTTATTCATGGTTTGCAAAATGTTTTGTAAGGATCAATAGCTATTCTGAAATAACTAATAACAGTCAACACATAGTATAGTAATACGTAATATGTTGATGTGTGTGTCTTTGTATCTGTGGTATATAAAACATTTTTGCTGTAGAATATTCTGAAGAAAAAGAGAAGACTTAGCACTAATCAGAGCTCTCAAATGGTTATTATTTTAAACTATACTAATCTTAAGATCTTTTTGAAAGACATGTGGCCTTTATTTCCAGCAGTTTTTTAGACTAGTTATCTTGACTTCAAAACATCCAGAAATATTGAGGAGAGTGTGAGAATTGCTCTTTTTATTCCTGATTGAGCTCACAAGAAAGATGAGAAAACCTGGGGTGCAGAAATAAAGAGGAGGCTGGAAAGCAGAGGGTTAAGCCTGTGGTGAAGCTACAGCTGTCCATGGGGCATTTGCCATCACTGCACCCAAGAGCTTTGGGTTTACATACTTATATGGGGATAGGAGAAAAGACTTCAGCCAGAACAAATTGGAAAATTGAAACCAAGACCCTGGCAGTGAGCAGGGTACTCAAAGAGATACACCTTCGGTGAAATGGTAGATCAAGAAAAATCTACCTGCCAATAATGGAAGAAAACAAAGAAAATTATTTATCTCAGCCTGGGTTCTGGGTAGAAGAAAAGTCTTCCTTGAGAATCCTTTTTGTCACTGTCATGTGATTAGGGTTCAAATTTGTACCACTCACATGGTCAAGTGGATCGAAAGCTGAGAAATTAATTTAAAGTGGACCCTGGTTAAAAGCAGTTCTGGGAGCCTGTAGAAACATGAATATCCTCTGGAGGAACACACCCTCATATCAGACCTAATAGGATTAACACGAATAAAAATATATATAAACACACAATCCAACATTTAAAAGGAAGCCATCATGAGTGAGTCAAGGGAATAACAAACAATAGAAAAGTTGTTGGGCTATGTTTAAAAAGAAATAAAAAAGCAAATCACAAACTTGATAAAGGAACACCTTTTTTTTTTTAAAAGACAATGCCATATTTTTAAAAAGAACCAAATAGAACTTTTAGAAATGAAAAATGCAATTATTGAAATTAAAACTTTCTGAGTGAATTAAACAGTTGAAGAAAGACTAAGTAAAATGGACTGTATACAGTGGTGTGCTGATAAATGTTTAATAAGTGGCTCTCGAGGGGATGGAAGAAAACCCTTTTATGTAGTATTTGCCAATTCCCATGGTACACCTACTCCCACCATGGCCCATTTTAAGCTACCAATGTGATGGCAGTGAACACAGACTTGGGAAAATATATGCCCAATTTGTTATTGTAAGCTTGTACAAGCCAGTTCCTACACATGACTGGATGTATAACTGAATAAGGTACCTGGAATACAGCATAGAGAGGTAGAGAGATGGGAAATGTGTATGCAACGTAAAGGATAGCATGAGAAAGTCTGATGTAGGTCAATCATTAATATAAGTCATGAATTCTAAGATCTAGGAACACCACAGATAACATGCAGAAACACATTGTAATGAAATTGCAGAACACCAAAGACAATCTCAAAAGCATCCAGAGAAAAAAGAGATTAACTTCCAAGGAACAAGAATTAAGACTTCTTCTCAAGGGCAACAATGGAAAAAAGAAATAATGGAATAATCTTCAAAGTACAGAGAGAAACACTGTTAACTAGAACTAGTTAACCTAATTATATTATATAAATATTATTTAATATTAAAGTGAAGGTATAATAAAATCATTTCAAACAACAAAAGCAGAGAGTTTATCACCAATAGATGCACAAAAAGGAACTTCTCAAAGAAGTACTTTAGGAAGAACTAAAATGACCTGAAAGGAATATGGACAAAGAAATAGGTAAACATTTAGGTAAATCTAAGCTGACATAAAAACAATAATAATAATTAAAGCCCATGTGAACAGTGAGTTTTATTTTCCCACAAATACTAAACAGCTTTTTATGCATTTAATTTAATTATATTACCACTTAGAAGTTTTAATCATCTTTCGTTCACTTTGACTTATTAAAAAATCAGGAAAAAATGTTAAACATTGTGGTAAAAAATTTACTTGTTTTAGTCCAAGTTACACTTTGCTAAACATACTATTTAGGTAGGTTTTTAATTTGTAATGAAAGATCCATCAATATCTGTGGGAAGAGAACACTCTCTTTTGTGTGTTTCTTGTACTCTCACACTATTCTGTAGACAGTCCCCAACTTATGACTCACTTATGATTTCTCGACTTCAGGATGGTGGGAAAGCGATACACATTCAGTAGAAACCGTATTTTGAGTTTTGATCTTTTCCTGGGTTAGCGATATGCTTTATGATCCTCTCTCATGATGCTGGGCAGCAGCCACAGCTCCGCATCAGCCCCAGGATCATGAAGGTAAACAACCAACACACTTACAACCATTCTGCACCCACACAGCCGTTCTGTTTTTCACTTTCAATACAGTATTCAATGACTTACATGAGATATTCAACATTTTATTATAAAATAGGCTTTGTGTTAGATGATCCTGCCCAACTGCAGGCTAATGTAAGTGTTCTGAGCAAATCAAAACTACAGTGAGGTATCACACCGGTCAGAATGGGCATCATCAGAAAATCTACAAACAACAAATGCTGGAGAGGGTGTGGAGAAAAGGGAACCCTCGTGCACTGTTGGTGGGAATGTAAATTGATACAGCCACGATGGAGAACACTATGGAGGTTCCTTAAAAACTAAAAATAGAACTACCATATGACCCAGCAATCCCACTACTGGGCATATACCCTGAGAAAACCATAATTCAAAAAGAGTCGTGTACCACAATATTCATTGCAGCTCTATGTACAATAGCCAGGACATGGAAGCAACCTAACTGTCCATCAACAGATGAATGGATAAAGAGGATACGGCACATATATACAGTGGAATATCACTCAGCCATAGAAAGAAACGAAATTGAGTTATTTGTAGTGAGGTGGATGGACCTAGAGTCTGTCATACAGAGTGAAGTAAGTCAGAAAGAGAAAAACAAATACTGTATGCTAACACATATATGTGGAATCTAAAAAAAAAAAAAAAAGTTCTGATGAACCTAAGGGCAGGACAGGAATAAAGACACAGACGTAGAGAATGGACTTGAGGACACGGGGAGGGGGAAGGGTAAGCTGGGATGAAGTGAGAGAGTAGCATGGACATATATACACTACCAAATGTAAAATAGATAGCTAGTGGGAAGCAGCCACATAGCACAGGGAGATCAGCTCAGTGCTTTGCGACCACCTAGAGTGGTGGGATAGGGAGGGTGGAAGGGAGATGCAAGAGGGAGGGGATATGGGGATGTATGTATGCATATAGCTGATTCACTTTGTTATACAGCAGAAACTAACACAACACTGTAAAGCAGTTATACTCCAATAAAGATGTTAAAAAATATATATATATATATGTGCGTGTGTATTTATATCTTGTTGATCTTTAGCAATCAGTTTTGTGAGTCCTATGTCATTATCTAGCAAGGATTTCCAATTTAGAGTGAACTGGGAAAAACATATTTTACTGAAGTTTATGGTTGTGAAAAAGTTTATCCCCAGAACACTGGAAGTTCAGAGCCTTTGTTTCTTCTTACCCACGCACTGGTGACTTTTTACCACTAGGAGAGTTATGTACTCACTCCAACTCACAAAAAAAGGGTTGTTTTATACTAGTCTCCAATAAAAGGACCAGGACTCCTTTGAGAAATTCTAGGACTGGAGCATAGAAAGTACAAAATGAGCCTGGAATACATATGGTGCCAGAAAGTAAGTACTCAAAGAATGACGGGGGACATCTTAAGGATACAGGAGGCAACTTGAAGGAGGCTTCCAATGGCTAAATTTGGGACAATTTCAGCAAAAGAATAATGATAGTAATGGATTGTATCCTGTAGAATCCATATTTATATAAATAAATATTTGACTAAATAATTAAACGAAGGGGAAGGGAAAGTTCTTCCTTACAATATAATTCCAATTAATACGTTTAGAAGAGAAAGTAGAAATAGAAAACCAGCATTTGCAAAACAGCACAGTAATATTTGTTTCTCTCAAGAATCATCAATGGATGCTGAAGTTAGTTGGTGAAAATGTGATGAGAAACAGGATATTTACATACCCTCAACATATCACCCACAAGATACTTACTAATTCCAAAAAGGCAAAACTGGAAACTTTACAGTGGAGAAACCTAGTAGTCACCATCTTAACCAAGTGCTCAGAGTTAACCTCACTAGTTAACGGGATAGATCAACAACATGTGTCTCCTGATGTAATTCACTGAGGCGGACATCTCATTTATGTGGTTTGCTTGACAAAAATGTATAACCTGGAATAATAATGATGAAACCTCAGATAAAGTCAAACTGAGAGACACTTTGCAAAACAACTGGTCAATACTCTTCAAAATTTCCTGACAGATTTTCAAGATGAAAACTTATTTAAAAATCAAAGATAAGGTTACTTTTTAATTTTACTTTTTAATTTTTATTGGAGTATATTTGCTTTACAATATTATGTTAGTTTATACTGTACAGCAAAGTGAATCAGCTATATGTATACATATATCCCCTCTTTTTTAGATTTCCTTCCCATTTAGGTCACCACAGAGCACTGAGTAGAGTTCCCTGTGCTATGCAATAGGTTCTCATTAGTTATCTATTTTATACATAGTATCAATGGTGTATATATGCCAATCCCAGTCTCGCAGTTCATCCCACCCCTTCCCCCTTGGTATCCATACGTTTGCTCTCTACGTCTGTGCTGTGTTTCTATTTCTGCTTTGTAAATAAGATAGTCTATACCAGTTTTTTCAGATTCCACATATATGTGTTAATATATGATCTTTGTTTTTCACTTTCTGACTTCACTCTGTATGACAGTCTCCAGGTCCATCCATGTCACTACAAATAACACAGTTTCATTCTTTTTTAAGGCTGAGTAATATTCCATTGTATATATGTGCCACATCTTCTTTATCCATTCCTCTGTTGATGGACATTTAGGTTGCTTCCATGTCCTGGTGATTGTAAATAGTGCTGCAGTGCATATTATGGTACATAACTCTTTTTGAATTATGGTTTTCTCAGGGTATATGCTCAGTAGTGGGATTCCTGGGTCACATGGTAATTCTATTTTTAGTTTTTTAAGGAATCTCCATACTGTTCTCCATAGTGGCTGCATCAATTTACGTTCCCACCAACAATGCATGAGGGTTCCCTTTTCTCCACACCCTCTCCAGCATTTACTGTTTGTAGATTTTTTTGATGATGGTCATTCAGACTGGTGTGAGGTGATACCTCATTGCAGTTTCGATTTGCATTTCTCTAATAATTAGTGATGTTGAGCATCTTTTCATGTGTTTGTTGGACATCTGTATGTCTTCTTTGGAGAAAAGTCTATTTAGGTCTTCTGCCCATTTTTTGTTTTTTTGATACTGAGCTTCATGAGTTGTTTGTATATTTTGGAGATTAATCCTTTGTCAGTTGGTTCGTTTGCAAATATATTCTCCCATTCTGAGGGTTGTCTTTTCGTCTTGTTTATGGTTTCCTTCACTGTGCAAAAGCTTTTAAGTTTCATTAGGTCCCATTTGTTTATTTTTGTTTTTATTCTCATTACTCTAGGAGGTGGGTCAAAAAAGATCTTGCTGAGGTTTATGTCAGAGTGTTCTGCCTATGCTTTCCTCTAAGAGTTTTATAGTATCTGGCCTTACTTTTAGGTCTTTAATCCATTTTGAGTTTATTTATTTATTTATTTATTTATTTTTGGCTGAGTTGGGTCTTTGTTGCTGTGCACTGGCTCTCTCTTGTTGCGGTGAGTGGAGGCCACTCTTTGTTGTGGTGCATGGGCTTCTCGTCGTGGTAGCCTCTCCCATTGTGGAGCACGGGCTCTAGGCATGTGGGCTTCAGCAGCTGTGGCACGCGGGCTTCAGTAGTTGTGGCACGCGGGCTTCAGTAGTTGTGGCATGCAGGCTCCAGAGCGCAGGCTCAGCTGCCGTGGCACATGGGCCCAGCTGCTCTGTGGCATGCAGGATCCCCCCGGACCAGGGCTCGAACCCATGTCCCCTGCATTGGCAGGCGGACTCCCAACCACTGTGCCACCAGGGAAGCCCTTGAATTTATTTTTGTGTATGGTGTTAGGGAGTATTCTAATTTCATTCTTTTACATGTAGCTGTCCAGTTTTCCCAGCACCACTTATTGAAGAGGCTGTCTTTTCTCCTCTGTCTTTGCCTCCTTTATCAAAGATAAGGGGACCATATGTGCATGGGTCTATCTCTGGGCTTTCTATCCTGTTCCATTGATCTGTATTTCTATTTTTATGCCAGTACCATACTGTCTTGATTATTGTAGCTTTGTAGTATAGTCTGAAGTCAGGGAGCCTGATTCCTCCAGCTCCATTTCCGTTTCTCAAGATTGCTTTTGCCATTTGAGGTCTCTTTTGTTTCCATACAAAATGTGAAATTTTTTGTTCTAGTTCTGTGAAAAATGCCATTGGTAGTTTGATAGGGATTACACTGAATCTGTAGATTGCTTTGGGTAGTATAGTCATTGTCACAAGATTGATTATTCCAATCCAAGAACATGGTATATTTCTCCATCTGTCTGTGTTGTCTTTGAAATAAAAAAAAAAAAATCAAAGATAGGGTTATGATAGTTTCCTAGGCCTCTCCAACCTCCCTCATTCTCAGAAGGCCCATCTATTAGGTGTCTCCCCTCCCAGCCCTATCCAGAGACATCAATGCATGGCTTCAGTAGAACAGGGCCAAGTGCAAGGCTAAGAAGGAAGGAAGCAGTTTGAGTATGCACAGGGTCCCTACTGTGTTGGGTCAGCATGGTTGAGGCTATTAAAATGCCATCTTCTTCTCCCTCCCACTCCTCTCTCTCTTCCTCTACCTCAATACTCCACATCCCAGACTGCTTTTAATCCTGTTGGGAGGATATACAGTGAGAAAGAAAGGAAAAATAATGAACGGCTGTATTCCTTGGCACATGAATAACACTTTCCCTTTTGGGGCTTCAGGAATAAAAAATGAGAGGCTTTTAATCTTGCTAACTAGTGCAAGTGTGTGTGTGTCCCTGTGTATGTGTGTATGTGTGTGTATAAAAATATAAACTACCACTGTGGGAAGAATAATGCTGATTTTGAAAATCTACTAAGGCAAAAGAAAGCATTATTCCAGAATAAGGTGTGTTAGAGGCCAGTGGGGAAAAGAACAGCAGATGATTTTGTTTAGGGATGGGTGAATTAGGAAATACCCTTTTCATAGCTAACTCTAAAGAGATGAGCTGTTGTTGCCAAGATGTGCTTATCAAATGTCTAGGCCATCTCACAGGATGTGAAATTTGGTTCAGCTGTGTAAAATAGCTCTGTATTTTTATTTTAGCCAAAACTCAGCAAGACTCACAGTCAGCTCCCTCCCCAACAGAGTAAAACAGCAACAAGGACAACAACAAAACACACTGAAACAGCAGAGTAAATGTTGGCAGGAAGCCTGTTGTGA
The DNA here is from genome assembly GCF_005190385.1 of Monodon monoceros. Classification (NCBI taxonomy): domain Eukaryota; kingdom Metazoa; phylum Chordata; class Mammalia; order Artiodactyla; family Monodontidae; genus Monodon; species Monodon monoceros. Next base: position 55,367,492 of record NW_021703774.1, on the reverse strand, counting down.
TCCAGCCTTGCTTTTTAGAAGGAATCTCTCTCAGTTTGATGCATTGCTTCTCATAACTCCTGATGGCTTTTCTTACGATAAAATAAATTGAAGTGAAAAGAGAATATTGCCATTGGTAATTCCTTCTACTTTAAAAAAAAAAAGCAGGCAAAATTTCCATGCTCCTGTTGACTTTCTCGTGGCTCTAACAGGCTATGGAAATGTGCAAAGCAAAGCTACAGTTAGAATAGTCGGGTGTGAATACAGACCACATGCCTCACTACTTGCGCTTCTTTCTGGAGCAGTCTGTTTTGAGTGAGCGGGCCTCCCTCTGGTTAATCTTTTGGCCTGGTGAGATTCCACCAGGTTGTGCCTCTGGTGACTCAGACAGAGCCTGGGCCATCACTGAATTTACATTAAAAATCAGATTGGCGTCTGGACACCACCCCCCCCCCCCCCCCCCCCCCCCCCCCACACACACACACTTAATAAGCATCAAGTTGTGCGCTTCTCTCTATACTGATGGCGCTGCTGGCTGTTTGTGTTGTTTTTGGCTTTGAGGTCTTATAGACCAGCCAGCCATTGTGTAAGCATGGTCTGTCTGAACTGCTTCAGGGCTAACTGCCTTCTTAGAAGTCCTCTTGCTGTTCATTATTTTGCCAGCAAGCTGTTACTATTGTTAATTTAAAATAACTCAGTCTATAAGATGGTGAAGTGTAGAAAACAGTAGTGCTTTAAATCTTCAAGATTTGGGGGGGATCTTCATTTCTATAATTTGGGATAGGGGTTTTAAGCCAGTGTAGAACTTGTAAATTTGCTAAATGTAATACAGAATTTGGGGATAGGGGTTAATACTAAACTATTCTGCTCATGCTGTTTTTAAAACTTCTGGTGTGTGTGCCTTTTTATTTTTTGTTCATCGTACAGTCTATTCAGAAAAATTTAAAAAAAAAACACAACATTAAGGAGCTCTTGGCAGAAGGTCAAAAACCAGTATTGCAGGGAAGGTATTTAAAAGTCTTTTAAGTGTGGCTATTTGTATAAGCAATAACTGAACATTTCTTATGACTAGAGAGGACTATTTTCACAGTCTTTCATGGAACTATTTCTAGACGATTTCTGTGGCTCTTTTCCTTGAGCTCATTTATTTGCTTTTGCTTTAGAACAGAGCATTTTAATGAGCAGTTTTATGAGCCTAACCTGCGTTCTGCAAGCTCCACATGACTGGATTCCTGTTACACATAACCTTTGCCCTATTTTCCATTAAAACACAAGACTTTCCTATAATCAACTCTGTACTAAGACCTTAGAGGAAAGAATGCAACAGATACTTTGGTCTACTATTCAGCCCACTAAATATGTTTTTGAATTATTTGTTGTTTCCTTGTGGTTTTAAAAATTATACATATTAATATTTTAATCACAAATTCCTTTCTTTTCTAAGATGCTTATATCCTCATTGGTTTCATACCTTTGCCTAATCCAATATTGCCATATCCCTCTGAGTAAAAACCTATTTAGCTGTCTTTATAATCCATTGAGGCAGGTATAAGGGCAAGATGAACCCCAAATCATTTTGGAAATAGGAACTTTCAAGAAAAATAAACCACACAGTTTTTTTAATCTTATGTGTAATTGCCAGTGCCAGAAAGTTCCTTCTTATGGCAAAGCTAGATAACCATCTGATGCACCTTGACTCCTTCTCTTTGTCTTTTAATTGAAAGGTCAGACAACTATTTTCCATTTTATACGTAGTATCCTAGATATTTTGGTATAGACTGACTTTTTTTCTCTAACCTGAAAAATCCAAATTTGTTTAATTTTTCTTCCAAGTCCACTTTCAGTGTTTTAATCCATTTTATTGATGTCTGCTAAACATTCAAGTTCTCCCTTTCATTTGAGCAGGCTGCAGAACCCCTGGAAGGGTCTAACCATACTAAGAACAATGGAGCCGTTGTTGTTTGGCACACTCAGCTCCCCTCTTGGTCATGCATTCCAGCCACGTTTTGCCTTTTAAAACTATACTAAGAATTTAAGGTAGTCTGCGGTTCCTTATAACACCTAGCTCTTTTTCTCCCCTGGTTACTTCAGTCAATCTGTCCTCATCTTACAGTTTTATTTACTTTTTCTTTTTAGAACAAGGAGGGCACTCTTTAAAACAGAGTGAAGTAAGTTTAGGGTAAATGAAAGGAAATCTACTTCACATAGCGGGTTATAAACTTATGGAACTCGTTAGTTCCCAAAGGTGGTGCTGGCAGGAAAGGTAAATGAATTAAAAAACCTCTTAGCCAAATTTATGAATGAGAGCCACAAATGGCTACTAAGAAAACCAGGGCTCTGCCTGATTTTTACAGTTGAAGTCAGAGAGTTGCTCCAAGCCTTCCTACAGGAGGTCTCTTGAGATCTGTTAAGTTGGCTGACCTTGGGTGTGGCCCATGATGGGATCTTCCAAGCATCCCGTGTCCTCTCAGTACTTGTCTCTCCTTGGTCTCACTGAGGCTCAGAAAGACCCTACAGGCCTGTTCTGGGATCGGCAACTTTCTTTTTGAAATAACTTTTTTTTGGTAACTTTTCCTTTACCGTCAACCCTCTGTCTACCACAGTGCCAATTATGACTGTCAGGGAATGGTGACGTCTGTCCAGTGGAAACTAGCTGAGATCACATTTGGATCTTAAAACATAGATACTTTCTTTTATGTAAAGTCAGACCTTTCTTTTTTCCTGGGAATTTTCAGGCATCAGACCATAAATAGCGTTTTTACTTCATCCTGTACTCTACCCTCAGTAGAACCTTCAATCCCCTCACCCCTTCTGCTTTTCCCAGATCTATATCTGCAGGGGTTCTCAACCTAGGACAATTAAAAAATCACAGGTGCTCTCATCCCAGACCGAGTAAATCACAATCTCTGTGGGTGGGGCCCAGTCAAGGGTATTCTTCAAAATCATCCCAGGCTATTCTCAGCAGCCAGATTGAAAGCCTGGACTGATGGGTTGCTTTAGGTTTTCTCCTCCACCTGCACACCCTGCTCATCATCTCAGTGCCATCTGAGGCATCATTCGGCCACACCCCCCGCCTCCCCACCCCACCCCAACCCCCCTGCCACCCTCCCATGTTAAATATTCGTTAGTGATTTTGGTGAAGCTCACTGCACCAGTCAAAAATGCTGGACCTTTATGCTGTCTGCTTTCTTTCTCCTTCCAACTGGGAACTCCTAGGAAAAGAAAACTTGCTGCAAAAATATGGTCCCTTGCAAATTTATGATACCCAACACTTATAGGACCTTCACCTCTTTTTACTCATCTCTTTGTTGACTGATGTGGTACCTGCTCCAAATATGATCTTTCTTCACATCAGTCCCTCACATGCCTCTAGGCAGGCATGTCTCCTCTTTTTGGGGGAGAATGTTGAGACCAACCAGATGAAGCTGCCCAATACCCTTATTTCATCCTTCCCCCCATTCTATTCTTACCGTTCCCTTCAATCTACGAGAAGAAAAATTCCATTTCCATTTATTAAACACTATAGAGTACTAACCATGTGCAATGAATTATAATACAGTGGAAAAGACCTACTAGAAAGCAATTAATAATAATTCATAGGAAAAAATGTAAATTCTTAAGAAGAAGAAACATTTAAATAAGCAATAAATGTGTAGGAGGGAGAGATCAATTCTGATGGTCGAGGGAAGGTTATCACATAGATAACCATCTCACAGTCTTCTACGCTAGATATAAACTTAAAAAATTTTTTTTCAAAGACAACTGGGGAGATGTAATGTGACACTGAATATTTGTAATGTTGAGAAATTATTAATATTTTTAGGTGTGATAATAGTATTGTGGTTATGATTGTTAAGGGTCCTTTTCTTTTAGGAATACACACTGACATATTTACAGATAAAATTATATGATGTTGGAGTTTGCCTCAAAATAGTTGAGGAAGATAGAACAAGGATGTGCATGTGGTGAATTACTGAAGATGAGTAATGAGCACCTCCAGGTTAATTTATATTATTCTCTCTACTCTCTCTACTTTTACACGTATTTAAAATTTCCCAAATAAATAGATTTTTTTAAAAGTCACTGATGTTAAGAAATTCTTGTTAAATATTTTTGAGGTGACAATAGTACTATGGTTATGTTTTTTGAAAAGGAGTCCTAATCTTTTAGAAATACCAATTGAAATATTAATGCATGAAATGGTAAAAAAAAATGGAGTCATTGAGATCATTGCAGTTTTTTTTAATTATAGTAAAGCAAAAGCACAAAATTTTTACTTTGTCATTGAAAAAATTTCTCCTCAGGAGTATATCCACAAACCCCAAGTTGAAAAACAATACTTTAGAAAGTTATGTAAATCCTGCTCTGTATTTTACCTGTTTTTACCTAAAGATTATGCCAGTTTCCAAGTAAAACTGTGAGTTGTACATTCTGTAGATGAGTGCACACAGAAGAGTAAAAACCACCAAACACCGGGTGTGAGTAGATATAGTCCTTAGTGATGTAGGATTTATCACAAGAGTAGTGGCTTTAAAAACCATTTGGTTATATTCCAGTTAACATCAGCCTTCAGTAGATTTGCATTGAGATGTACTAAAACAGTCCTGGATGAAAACAAAATTCCACAGGATTTCCCCATTATCAGTTTAATTAATAAATTCAATCTTAGCTCTCTGACAAATTTTTCAATGAAACACTGATGATTAACAAATTTCTCTGATTTGGAGAAGAAGGAGAATCTTGGCTCTGAGATTAGGATATTCATGCGCAACAAAATGGTCATTAAACTAAAATCAGATCCCAGCTGACTATCTGGAAAATCCACAGATTAGAAAATTCTCATTCATGGATGAATGAGAATGGAGTGTGATACCAATACCTTCATTATTTCAAGTGGACATCTGTAAAGCATATTATTCTCTGTTCTTGTCACCTTAAAGCCGTAAATGCTCATTAAACTCCATCCCCATACTGACGGTATCTCAATAAAAGTTAAAATTAAGTGCACAACTGATTACCTTAATGAGACCATTTTATGCTGTCTCAAAGTCTCACTTGACACTATAACCAAAAGGAAATAAAACTTTTGTACACTTAACCAGGAAACATAGGATTTATCAGGGGGCCATTCTGAGACTATCAGTCTAATGTGAATATTTTTATCAGCATGAGTCAGCAATATTGTTTAACAGTGGAACTGGAACTTAAGAACAGGATTGTTAATGTGTAACCATTTATAAAGTTTTCTAAATGAGCAGAATTTCTTTAGAGCTTAAAAAGAAACCTTTATTTAGGAAAATATAATACCATGTACCTACACTTGTGTCTACACTGTCCAGTGAGGTAGCCACTATGGTTACTGAGCACTTGAACTGTGCCTAGTCCAAATTGAGATGTGCTGTAAGTGTAAAATACACACTGGGTTTCAAAGACTAGGTGGAAAAAAAAACAGAAAAAGAAAGAAAGAAGGAAGGAGGGAAAGGAGGGAGGGAGGAAACTATCTAATGATGTTTATATTAATTACACATTGTATCAGTTTGCTGGGGCTGCCATAACAACCTACCACATACTAGGTGGCTTAAACAACAGAAATTTATTTTCTCACAATTCTGGAAGGTAGAAATCTGAGCTCAGTGTGTCAGCAGAATTGGTTTCATCTGAGGCCTTTCTTACTGGCTTATAGGTGGCCATCTTCCCTCTGTTATCATCTGGTCTTCCTTCTGTGTATGCCTATGTCCAAATTTTCTCTCCTTAGAAAGACAACAGTCATATTGGATGAAGGCATACCCTAAAGGTCTCATTGTAACTTAATTACCTCTTTAAAGACTCTATCCCCAAATGCAGTCCCATTCTGAGATACTGGGAGTTAGGACTTCAACAAAGGAAGTTTGAGGAGATCCAACTTAGCCCATAAACATATGTCAAAATGATAATATTTTGGATATATTTTGTTAAATAAAACATTGTTCAAATGCACTTCACTTATTTTGCTTTACTTTTTTTAATGTGGCTACAGAAATGTGCCTTGCATTATATTTCTATTGGTTGACACTGTATTTTATTTCTTTGGAGTGTTAAAACACTGTATCCATCACCTATTGGAGGAGTAAGAAAAAGTTCTAATCATGAATAAATTTCTCACTTTCTATTTAATTCCACTTTTAATACTCAGGTTTTTTGTTTGTTTGTTTTTTGCGGTACGCGGGCCTCTCACTGTTGTGGCTTCCTCCGTTGCGGAGCACAGGCTCCAGACGCGCAGGCTCAGCGGCCATGGCTCACGGGCCCAGCCGCTCCGCGGCATATGGGATCTTCCCGGACCGGGGCACGAACCCACATCCCCTGCCTCGGCAGGCGGACTCGCAACCACTGCGCCACGAGGGAAGCCCCTTAATACTTCGTTTTACTGAGGTATTGCTAATGAGCAAAAGCAGTGAGATGGTATATAAAGATCATGAAATGTACACAAGGAAAATTAGGTCGGAGTACCATTTGGATCTTCCTCTCTTTATGATCTCAGGTACATCTTCTTCCCTCTCTGTGCTTTAATTTATTCTTCCTTAGTGAATAATAATGTCTAAAATTTATTGAGGGTTTATTATGTGCCAGGCACTCTTCTGAATTCTACCCTAGTAATTTATTTAATCCACACAACAACCCTTTGAAAGGTAATAATGATAATAGGTACCATTATTACTCTATTTGACAGAAAACTGAAGCACCCAGAGATTAATTAACCTGCCCAAGGACACAGAATTAGTAAGTGGTAGAACCAAGTGGTCTAACTTGATCACCTCCTTTATTCCTTCCCATACTTCTCTCTCATAAGATTGTTTTGGGAATCAACTGAGATGGTGTCTGTGAATGCATTTAAAAATTATCGACAGTTATTTTTTTGGTCTGTTTTCCTAGAAATGATGCAGATAAAGCTATGTGTTTCTCTTTTGATCAGCAAATGTGTATATCTTCCTTGACTGCCTGGTCATTTCAAAGCTAAAAGAAGTGACTGTGTCTGTGTTTTTAATACATTATTGAACACAACTCTTTAATTCAGAAATCATTATATCTATTTTACTTTGAAAGTGCTTATATGGATTGAGTAGCCGTAAACAATTGGCAGAGGGAATATCATAGTAGTCACTAATAATAACATTTCTAGGAATTTTGAAGCCATGGTTAGGAAAAAGGGAAATTCGGGGGAAACTGTGAATACATGCATTAGTACATTTTCTTAGCAATATTTACATCTCTAATCTAAAGTTACCTTGTTACTCTGTAAAGGAACAACTTGATCTGGTCATAAAAAACATTATTTGGAACAGTAGATTGATTGATCAACATCTGTTAGTGATTATAGTCTGATATCTGCTCCTAAACTACTTTTAAAACAGTCTAGGGGAAGAAAGTTTTTAAGAAACCACATCAATTTTTCTCCTATACTTCAAGTCATGTTTACAAATTTTATTAACACAGCCCTCAGTAAAATCTCATGTATACAAACTTTAAAATACTATAGAATTTTTCTAATAGTAATTGCACCTTTTCATAAATTTACCTTAGAAGAGTTTTAATTTTTATTATAAATGAAACCGTAAACCGTAAGTTGCTGATCTTTTTTTGTTTTTGTTTTTTTTGGGTTTTTTTTTTTTGCGGTACACGGGTCTCTCACCGCTGTGGCCTCTCCCGCTGTGGAGCACAGGCTCCGGACGCGCAGGCTCAGCGGCCATGGCTCACGGGCCCAGCCGCTCCGTGGCATGTGGGATCTTCCCGGACCGGGGCACGAACCCACGTGCCCCGCATCGGCAGGCGGACTTTCAACCACTGCGCCACCAGGGAAGCCCCATGATCTTTATGTCATCTTGTCTCTCTTAACTTTCACCACTCTGTGAAAAGTAGACAGAATTTGATAGCTGAAGCAAATATCAGTATTAAGGTGAAGCAAAGTAAGTTTTTTTTTAAATATATGTTCCATCCTCCATATTGGTAAGCAGGCAACACACACACACACACAGACACACACACACACACACACACACACACACACACAGAGTTTCAGAAGAGGGATGGAGAGAAGTAACAAAAGACAAACTCCAGACTCAATGGTTATAACTTCTGGTATATAGCTCTTTGTCCAATCAATCTTACTTTCAATATCAGTAGTTTCAGCATCTACAGTATATTTTATTTTTATCATCTTCATGAATTTCTATTTTCTGCAAACTGAAATTTTGCCTAAATTGAGACGAACTTGCTTACATTTTAGAGTATTAATTGGGAACGACTATCTACAAAGACAGGAGTTCTGTTTTTGGCAACTTTGGAAGTAACTTTCCAATTCCAATGTATGTGCTGTCTATTTTATGACCCAGACAGATGTGGTCCAGTGCTGTCACCAGAAATGTTCTACCTTTGAACGTTGGAAACAAGAAATTTGCAATATCTCAACATGGCGAATTTCTTCTGATTTTACTTTCATCTCTCATATTAACAGAAACGAATCTAAATTGTCTAAAACAGCTTTTAGATGTTTTACCTGGATCGTCTGGTAAGGCTGTTGGGCCCTCAAGGTGTACTCACTAATTCATTTGTAGGGATGGATGAAAAAGTTATCTTGAGGCCTTTGGGAATTCTGCAGTAGAATTCTGTGGTTGACAGCTTTATCAACTACAGTGTTCAGTGGACCTTGGAGAAATTTAAAACCCTTGACTGTAGCTGCTTCTTTAAAGGCTTCGTTTTTTTTCCTACACTCTTGAAGGAAGTAACGATTCTACCTAAAGTGTTTTACCATTGTGTGTTTGTAATCCATTGCATTCTTTTTCGTTTGTTTTTTACATGTTTTTGCATGTAAAGCAAGTGATACTGTATTTATATTGAACTTTTAAGATTATTTACCTCATAATATAAGGAAGAACTAAATTAGTGTTTTCATAATACTTGAATTTTATTGCCCCTGCTTTCTCTAGGACTTTATTAACTTTACTGTGATGCATCAGTACTCATCCATGTAAACATTTCTGAAGAATGAAACAATAGATAAATTTTGTTTTATAATATTTATGATTTTTCTTTCACATCTTTGTCCATCTTTCAGCCTTTATAACAAGACCCAATGTTTCATTGCATAGACCTTATAATCCCTTAATACCCTGATTCTAAAATGAATGAGCTTTAAGAATATCTGTTAAACAAATGGTATGATGGATGTAATAACTTGAAATTTCCCTGCAGTTATGCATTTTAGATAAGAAAAGTAGAATTCTAAAAGCATAGATTACTCTTTTGAGATGGTCATTTTTGTTCCTAGTCTTCAGGTATTATCTTCTTACAAATGAAACCACTAAGATTTATCTTGTGATCATAATATTTGGTTACTTGAGTATAAAACATCTGTGATGGCAGTGACGTTATAGAATTAGCAGCATCAAAAGAATCACTCTGAATCACAGAAGAGCTTTCATTGTGACCAGCATCATGAAGAATTGTTTTACGTCTATAAGGCATTTCTCACAGGACTATATTTGGTCATCCTAGTAGCATTTGGAAGTACATCTTTCATTTCAAGGTATTTGTAGATCACTTTTTTTGGTGGGGTGAGTATCAACCCCACCCTAATCAAGAATGGAGAAGAGGTAATATTATATAGCAGTTAAGAGAATACATTCTGCAATTGGAATATCTGTATGGAATCCCCACTCTACCACTTATTAACTAAGTGACTTTAAGCAAGTGAGTTTGCTTCTCAGTCTCCTCATCTGTAAAATGCAAATAACAACAATAACAACAACAATAATAATATCTACTTCATAAGCTTGCTGTAGGATTAAATGGGTCAGTGAATGTAAATCCGTTTGAAAACTATCTGACATTTTACTGTCATTTAGTGAGATTTTTTTTCATCATAACTTTCAATGTAGAAATGTTTCCATATGGTAGAAGTCAGTCTACCAATTTGGTTGAAGAAAAAAAGAAACGTATAGCCCATTAACTAATATATGTAGTAATGTAACAAGAATGCATCAATGTAGTAATGGTATCCTCTAAGGATTATCTGAGCATCATTTTAGCCCTATAACTTTCACCTTTTTCTTGTGGATTTGCCATCAACCATTATGATCCCTGCCTTCAGGAAGCTTTCATTTTGGTTAGGGAAATGGACATTTACATACCTAACAAAGATACAAGACAAAGGATAAAAAATCTAAACTGAATGTCCAGAGGGTGTTGTGTTTTAGCTGCAGCATTCAAAGGTGTGTTACATTCGCGCTAAACCGTGAAGGACGAACCAGGAGGAGGTGTAAGAAAAAAGTTTTAGGCTGAGAGAACATCATGAATATCTAAGTGTTTTATTCATTTGGGCTCTTTAGGGCATAAGTAACAGAAATTAAATTCAAGTGTACTCAACTTTTTAAAAATAACCATTTACTGACTGGTATAACTGTATAATCCAGAGGTAGATAGAGCTGTCCCAGCTGGATCCAGACATTCCAATAATGTCTTCAAATATCTGCCCCTCTCCATGTCTCAGCTATGCAGTTTTCTCTGTTGACTTCATTCACTCGCAGGTTTGACCCCTCTTCGCTCTGAGACAGGCTAGCCCTCAGGCTTACATCTTAAAAAGTTTTCATCCTAACTGAAAGGGAACGTCTCCTTCCTAACAGTTCTGACAAATGTGCTGTGATTGGCTTTGCTTGGTCACATTGCCGTCTACCATCGCAGAGGCCAGGCCAGATGGGTATTTGGGGGGACTTGGCCCTATCAGTGAGGTCCCATCTAACCACCAGGGCTGAGAGTGGGGGAGAGGAGGCTTCCCAAATTTATATTTGGTCTACCAACAGAGGAGGGATGGCAAGACCTGTGATAGAATAGAGAGGATGAAGATGGATCATTTTTTGACTCATCTCTCTCTCCCTTAATCTAATTGCATGAGATTTCTCAATTATTAGTGAATGCTGTGAAGTAAAGTTAAATCATTAGAGTGAGACCATTGTAACTCCCCATCCCAGCCTCCCTGATCTTCTGCTTCTCTGAATTCTTACAGCACCTATAAACTCCACTAAGCAATGTAACACTGAATCACATGCTATTTTATAATCTATAGTGAGACTGTATATTAGCATTCTCCAGAGAACAGGTAAGTTCATAAATATAAACTTATTATGTTGAAATAATAATTAAATACCTGCCCCAAAGTACCAGACTGTAGCCTAGACTATCCTCAAAGGCTTCCTGGAGCATGTTTCTCCCATTGTTTTTTTTTTTTTTACAAGTTTCATTGCCTGCCTTTCTGGCCTCTGCAAATCAGAAGTGAATGACTGGGAGTGGGGAAAGGTTCTTAGTGAAACATTCTCCATATTTTGGGGCTAGAAAATTCAAAGCAGCATTACCATGGAAACAGTATTTTCAGAATGACAACTTGCTTCACTAAGAAAAGTTAAATGATATTTTTTACCCTTTTTTTAAAGGGAGTGGAGAATTGTATAACAGTAGTAAGATGCTTTAAAAGGGGCAAGCATTGGTTATCTGGAAAAATCACTTGTGTAGATCTGTAGATTAACTCCCAAAGTTCTCCACTGCTGAGAAGAGATGCAGCAAACTCCCCTTTAGCTCAATAGTATGCTTATGTGCATATTATTGCCAGGATACTTCGGATTTCTATTATTCCACTTTTAAAGAGTTGCAGTCACCAGCCTTATTTAGATGGTTTCAATGATCCTCAAAGAAGCCTATGACATAATTAAGTAAGAGCTTTAAGGAAAGGAAGGAGACATAAACAAAACATATGAAAAATAGATATCCTGATCAAGCCCAGAGCTTCTATAGTGGATGCTTTGAGGTATTGTGGGAATTATTTCTGATTTGGCTCTATCATTCTTTCACTTGTTAAAGTTTCAAGTCTTTAGGAGAAAGCTTTTAAATTAAAATTTTATAAAGCAGGCTGTTTCTTGAATACGTGCAAATAATGTTAAGTTTTATAAACAATTTTACATTTATAGTGCTAAGTTGCTATTTTTGATTGTTTAAATTGCATTAGATTTCTCAAAAGCTATTTAGAAAAAATTTACAATAGGAAGGCTGTCCATTGTTATTTTTCAGAAGAAAGCTGGTTTTCACAATATTATTCACATTTTGTAAACAGCATCAATGAACCTGCACATAAAAGGTTAAATGTTTGCAGACCATTCTTTTTTGCCTCAAAGATCAGAGACAAATTACTATTTTTATTTTACATTCCCTTGATGAGTATAATGATAAACAGCTGTCACTTCAGTGCTTAGACTGCAAAGAATCCTATTGCAATCCTATAGTTTAAACAAAGAAAAAAATACATAGTCATACACAGTATTCATACAGAAAAGAGAAAGATAGAGAATTTGCTTAAGACTGGAGTTAGAGAAAAGGGAGTATTTGCTCTCTGCAGTTACTCAGTTAAAAGAAAATTTCTACATATGTGAATTTTCCCCATTCATCTTAGACATACTGGAAGGGGAAATTACTCCTTCTTTCTTTCTAAAATCAGAAAAGAAATTAAATTTGCATTTTGAATTCTGTGAGTCCCCATCATGCCCATGGTATTATCAGAGTAGTTAAGATTTGCATGTGACTACGTGTCTACTAGTATTTCCAAAAACTAAAGAGAATTTCTAATTGTTTTACTGGTTATTCTGGAACGTTTCTTTTTTTTTGATGTTGAGAATTAAACCGTTCAGTGTTCTCCATTCACTCCAATGCTTTGTTTATTATTTGCATCTGACTTCAGAAAGTGAATGTCAATGTCTTTTGCATATTTTTATATGCAGAAATTAAAGCAAGGCTAAATGTTAAGAATAGTGTGAAGTGGGGAGATTCAGTGTTTCTATGTGAAAATAAGAATGGTGGTATAATTTTCCTGGTGTTTCAAGTTCCTAGAGGTTCTTTTAATAAATGCTGTTTATTCTGGTTCTCTCTTTTGGCTCAATCATTTTTTTTTTTTTAACAAATATCAGTATTTAAAATGACATCTTTTTCCTAGAAACTCTTTTTACATTTATCATTTTATCTGTGAAGCTAACTTGATATATTATAGATTTTCCCCTGTTTCATAATGCTTCTTGATTTTTTTATACCTAAGGAAAACCAGAAATTGGATTCACATTATATTCATCTTACACTTACTGAAAACGTGTCAGCTCTCAGAGCCTCAGTGTGCTCTTAGGTTGACAATAACAATGGTACCCACCTCCTAAGGTTGTGGTGTGGATCTTCTATGTAAAGTGCTTATCACAGTACCTAGAACACAGTAAGTGCTCAATAAATGTTCCTGGGAGAGGTAGTATGTTGATGCTGAAATGCCATCACCCCCTTCTGTTAAATACAACAGCAAAATCCCAGTATGTTTCAGATCAGAGAGACAAACTGAATTGTACTTTATCCATTATGGAGGTTTATATTGCTTTATGTAAAAGATGTTTTCATCACAAAGCTGTAGGTCATGTGTTCTCACTTATATACATAATTTCATCATCATTTTATCATCCTCACTATGATCAAGTAGTAGTGGATCCTAACTCATCAGCTTGCGGTTTCTCTCATCTCCAATTTTTGTAGCAAGTAGGCACTCTTGGAGATCCTGAAATGCACTGAGCAGCTTTCTTTTTTCTTTTTGCGGTACACGGGCCTCTCACTGTTGTGGCCTCTCCCGTTGCGGAGCACAGGCTCCGGACGCACAGGCTCAGCGGCCATGGCTCACGGGCCCAGCCGCTCCGCAGCATGTGGGATCTTCCCGGACCGAGGAACGAATCCGCGTACCCTGCATCAGCAGGCGGACTCTCAACCACTGCGCCACCAGGGAAGCTCTAGGCAGCTTTCTTGATTTAGGTAAACCCTTTTGTAGTGTCAGCTCCTCCTGCTTCTCCTCTTTCTCTGGTGCATCAAGCTCTGTTCTAGGTGCTGAGAAGGGAGAGAGAAACAAGACCCCAGAGTCTAATAGTGGAGAAGCATAAAATTAGGCTGGATAAAATGATAAACAGTAGTACAAGACACAGATGAAGTACAGTACAGGGAGCGGTGGAGGGTCTGAGGGCCATCGGGAGTTTGTCTAGAAGAGGTGATGGGGGAGCTGGGTTTTGAAAGATGAAAGAGCTTCACAGATGGGAGGAGGGGATTCCAGGCAAAGGGACTAGCTTGCAGAAAACATGATGGTATAAAAAAATACAGTTTGCCATTTTTATATGGTTGGAATTGAAAATGTTTTGTGCTCAAATTTTTCAACTTAAATTTCCATAATGTGTGTTGAGAGTCAAGTGGCTCTCTAACTCATTCCATTAATATTCAGAAAGGAAAGAAAGAAACTAACATTACTGAGCACCCACAAGACCCTTGGCTAGGTTACTTCATATGCATTATCTCATTTAACTTCCACAAGTTTTCCAGAGAAGTGTATTCCCATTTTAAAGCTGGGAAAGCTGAGTCTCAGTTACATTAAATAAGTGAGGTGTGGCCACACAACCACTACATGATAAAGCCTGAATTTGAACCTAAAGTTTTTACTTTCAAATACAATACCCTTAAAACAACATCGCAGTTACCACTGATTCTTAGAATTTGGGCTCAGCATGGAACACAATCTGCAGTGGTTTTTATGCCCTGGAAAGAAGTTTGGGAAAACAATTGGTTTTTCACTGCCATGGCTGACCTTCCCTCTATCACTTTACCACTTTATGACCTTAGCTTTTTACCTATTTATCCCAGATCCTATTGTGCTTATATTACAAATTAATAATAAAAATAAGGAACTACCTGATTTAATTCTTTCAGTGACCAAAGACCATTTAAAAAGAAATGGTATAGGGAAACGACTGTCATTTTTGAAATTTCCAATCCTCTCTCTTGCTGTAGTAGCAGTTAGATGCCTCAGAAATGTCCTCCACAGTATGGTACTGGCACAAAAACAGAAATATAGATCAGTGGAGCAGGATAGAAAGTCAAGAGATAAACCCACACACATATGGTCACCTTATTTTTGATAAAGGAGGCAAGAATATACAGTGGAGAAAAGACAGCCTCCTCAGTGAGTGGTGCTGGGAAAACAGGACAGCTACATATAAAAGAATGAAATTAGAACACTCCCTAACACCATACACAAAAATAAACTCAAAATGGATTAAAGACCTAAATGTAAGACCAGACACTATAAAACTCTTAGAGGAGAACATAGGCAGAACACTCTGACATAAATCACAGCAAGATCCTTTTTGACCCACCTCCTAGAGAAATGGAAATAAAAACAAAAATAAACAAATAGGACCTAATGAAACTTAAAAGCTTTTGCACAGCGAAGGAAACCATAAACAAGACAAAAAGACAACCCTCAGAATGGGAGAAAATATTTGCAAATGAAGCAACTGACAAAGGATTAATCTCCAAAATTTACAAGCAGCTCATGCAGCTCAATAACAAAAAAACAAACAACCCAATCCAAAA
Source organism: Monodon monoceros (assembly GCF_005190385.1). NCBI lineage: Eukaryota > Metazoa > Chordata > Mammalia > Artiodactyla > Monodontidae > Monodon > Monodon monoceros. Next base: position 55,352,057 of record NW_021703774.1, on the reverse strand, counting down.
ATGGGCAGAAGACCTAAACAGACGTTTCTCCAAAGAAGATACGCAGATTGCCAACAAACAAATGAAAGAATGCTCAACATCACTAATCATTAGAGAAATGCAAATCAAAACTACAATGAGGTATCATCTCACACCAGTCAGAATGGCCATCCTCAAAAAATCTACAAACAATAAATGCTGGAGAGGGTGTGGAGAAAAGGGAACCCTTTTGCACGGTTGGTGGGAATGTAAATTGATACAGCCACTATGGAGAACAGTATGGAGGTTCCTTAAAAAACTAAAAATAGAACTACCATATGACCCAGCAGTCCCACTACTGGGCATATACCCTGAGAAAACCATAATTCAAAAAGAGTCATGTACCAAAATGTTCATTGCAGCTCTATCTACAACAGCCAGGACATGGAAGCAACCTAAGTGTCCATCATCGGTTGACTGGATAAATAAGATGTGGCACATATATACAATGAAATATTACTCAGCCATATAAAGAAACGAAATTGAGTTATTTGTAGTGAGGTGGATGGACCTAGAGTCTGTCATACAGAGTGAAGTAAGTCAGAAAGAGAAAAACAAGTATCATATATTAACACATATATGTGGAATCTAAAAAAAAAAAAAGAAATGGTTCTGAAGAACCTAGGGGCAGGACAGGAATCAAGATGCACACATAGAGAATGGACTTGAGGACACAGGGAGGGGGAAGGGTAAGCTGGGACGAAGTGAGAGAGTGGCATGGACATATATATACTACCAAATGTAAAATAGGTAGCTAGTGAGAAGCAGCCGCATAGCACAGGGAGATCAGCTTGGTGCTTTGTGACCACCTAGATGGGTGGGATAGGGAGGGTGGGAAGGAGACGCAAGAGGGAGGAGATATGGGGACATAGGTATAAGTATAGCTGATTCACTTTGTTATAAAGCAGAAACTAACACACCATTGTAAAGCAATTATACTCTAATAAAGATGTTAAAAAAAAAAAAAAGAAATATCCTCCAGTTGTCACCCTGAAGTATGGGGCCAGACTCTCAGGATTGGAAAGTGACCACTGTGTTTTAGAGTGAGCAGATATTATTTTAATATTTTTAAGGTGTTAGAAGAGCAACAGAAGCCTTTATAAATGTTTAGAACTGGTTTCTACCTTTGTTATTGTTGATTTTTGTAGCCTACAAATATGCCTTTCACACATGCATATTGATCGAAAGTTAACGCTTATTTAAGCGATTCAGCATGGTGCTTTGCCGAGAACTGATTGGATGATTAAAAACCCGGCATATCAAAGTATGTACATTTCCAAAGAAAAGTACTTCATGTCCACATTGGAAGCAATAAATTATTTTCCCCTTTTATTTTTTGCATTCATAATTAAATCTTTCCAAAGCTAGAAAGTAGCCAGACCACTAACAATATTTGTTATCATGTTCTGGGGCTTAGATGGTTCAACCTGACTTGAAATGGAGACCATTTGTTCTAAATTGATTTCAATGCCAAGCCAATAGGTCAGTCCTTAATGATGAAGATGCCATTCCAGCCCAGCCTCTGGTGGATAAGCCAAAATTAATTAACTCAAGTTCCATAGTATAGAAAACAGATGCTTCTCTCATGTTGCAGAAATAAATGCTTTGTGTGTGGATGTGTTCTGTTTTATTCAAAGAATAACAAGTTAGAAGTTAAAACTTTAAGTTTTTCACAGTTGAGCCAGCCTTTAGTAGTGATGACAGAAGCATGAATTTATATAACAAATTCCAGCAAGAGCATGGAAAAATGAATTATCCCCTATATCTCTTATTTTGGCTCCAGGCCAGGCCTAGGAGATTTAGTTTTAAATCTGGACTGATCCAAGTGCTGATCCATTCCAGAGCAGACCTAGGAGTTCCAGAACAACACCAAGGTTATTTCTAATCTATAGGATCCCTGGAGACGCCTCCCAGAAGTGTACATCTGCATCATATGTTTGGATTCAGTTCTTTGGCCAGCTTGCAAATGGTTTAAGATTAGATTGTTCTCTGGAGGTATGTTGTTAGGTGCACTGTTTATCTGGTCATCCATCTAAACATTCATTCAGAATTACAATACTTGCTTTTCCTCAATTGTGGCAGGCTAAAGGTAGAATAATAACTGCATGGTTCTGATCTCTTTTCAGAATTAATGGCTGTTTGATAAGATAAAGATGTTACCATCTAGTAGTACAACTCCAAATTCAGTAAACAGAAGTCTTTCATATGATAATGTCTGGTATTTTTCTCTTCTGAATAAATGTGAAATAATCCATGTTTGGCTTTCCTTTCTGTTAGACTGAAAATGATGAGAATGGCCAAGCAGAAAACTTTTCCATGGACCCACAGTTGGAGAGGCAAGTGGAGACCATTCGCAACCTCGTAGACTCCTACATGTCTATTATCAACAAATGTATCCGAGACCTAATTCCAAAAACGATAATGCATCTTATGATCAATAATGTAAGTGATTATAAACTGTCTCATTTTAACCTCTAACCCATCCTAGTGTGGAAATTGCTCACATTCTCTTCAGCTTCTTTGTGATATTTTCTGGATGGTCGAAATACCTATCACCTAGGCTTATCATTTTCCATTACAAGCGGTAAGTGACTGACAAGTGGAAGAGAACTTAAGAAAGAAAACATAAAACTTCTAGATACAGTACAGTGGTATTCCCTATTGGCTGTCTCCTCTAGAAGGGTGTGAATTTGCTTACAATAAAGCAGAGCAAAAATACTCTAGTCAGGGTATAAATTAGTTGCAAAGCCAGCAATAAAACCAGATACCCTGGCTCCTAGACTTTGAGATTAAAGGGAAAAGATATTTATTCTCTTCTGCATACACACACATACTGAATATGGTAATATGATTATTTTCACCTTCTAAAAACTATGGAATGCTATTTTAACATGGGAAAGGGCTTTTTGCCCTGTGCCCTTGGCTACAAAGTCAGTTACCTTTTCTTTTCTAAGGTAAAGATGAAAGAGCCACGGATCTCAAAGTGCCTGCTAGACTAGCCATCTTTTGATCTATATTGCATAGAATCTCTCCCTTTTCATGGTTATTTTTATAGCAGTCAGAAAATGATACTTAAATTACATGGTCTGGTTTGGTCCTTTTGTTAGCTACTTTGTTAAAGTGTAAATAACATCACAATTTGTTTGAGAACTTATCTTTTAGATAAGATAGGCTATAATGAGGTGTTTTATAGCAGGCTTTTCTGACTCTTGAAAAGTGAGACACCAACGATTTTATTCCTAGTTATCTTCTAAGGACACCTTCTTATTTAAATCAATGATATATTATGAGCATTTGCTTGTAACAAATAAAAATTAGATGGTAAAGTACTGAAAAGAGCCCCACACTAGAATTTAGGAGAAACCTGGATTCTGTGCTTGGCTCTGCTACAGACTCTGTTAACCTAAGACAAATCCTTATTTCTACCTATTTCCTCCATAAGTGAAATATGAATCATAGAAAAAGTACCTGGCTTAGGGATTTGTTCCACAAGATAGTATATATGGAAGTACTATGAAAAGTATAATTGTAAGAAACTAATATGGCTGCCTACTTAAGAATTGTAAATAGCCATTATCCACATATAAAGATTCCTTTCAAAATTCTAAGTATGACAATCCATTTGTTATTCATGATCTATGAGTTTCTTGACTTTAAGAAGCCCCAAACAGTCACGGGAGCAATCTTGTTTTTAACTCACTCTGTTTTTGTACACATTCCATTTATTCAAACAAGGTCAGTAGGATGCTTTGATGCATCAGCACGTAAGCAATGTATTGCAAATATATTGGAAACTATAAATTATATACTTAAGCTTGGTCAATGGCGTGCTGTGTGACCTGAAGCAAATCATTTGGCCCCTCTGATCTGAACTCAGTCACTGCTAAAACTACACTAAGAACGCTGAACTACCCCACAGAGTTGTCAGAGAACATCATAAGTGTGACTATATGCCATTTTGAAAAATATAAAGTACTAAGCAAATAGTCTATTTTTTAAATTACCCTCTTAACTTCCCTTAAATGAGTTCAGGTTGTTTTGCCCGTGGAATCCAGGCACTTGCTTAGTTAAACATTTTCCTGATTAAGTATCATTTATCTTTTCACTGTTTTACTGAGAGTCATTAGTGCTGCCATCAGTTCAAACGCTGCCCTGCTCTGCACTATATTATATCATCAGCACAGGAAATAGCACTTCCTGTCTATAGCTGTGAGGAGTGGCTTGACATAAATTAGTTAAAAGGAAAAAAAAAAACCTGTTGCAGATCTAACCTACTTTCACCTTCTCAAGAAACACACACACACACACACACACACACACACACACACACACACACACA
>NW_021703774.1:55220270-55347690 GCF_005190385.1 Monodon monoceros | reverse complement strand
CACACACACACACACACACACACACACACACACACACACACACACACGTGAGGGTAATTGCCCTCACTCCTCACTGGTGTGCTCACTTGTTTCATGAAATGGCGAAAGCCCCACCTACAGGGTATTATCTGTGGAAGTAAAGGTCTGCTAATTGTCTCCAGGGAGACCTCACATAAGAGTCATGAGAAAGAAGACTTCAATTAAGATCTGATCTCCAAGGTCAAACCTTGAAGTAGAGATTAATAGGAATAAGGAGAAAGCAAAAACATTATGTAATGCTGGATTCTTATGAAGTTATGGTTATCTTTGTTTGAATTTAACTTTTCATATCTACCAGAAAATACTTTTACACATCTAGGATGACTGCTTTTCTTTGGGTATTATTTTATCCACTTTTTTACTATACATGTAAGAGTATATAGTTATATATATAAAATATATATATTAAATCTATATATGTAATTATGTATATGTAAAAATACAAATCCCTTTTTTAAAATGTACTCATATTCTCATGGCATTTTATTGTACAGAACGTCTGAGCCCTTTTTGTTCATTCCAGAAGAATTTGTTCATTCCTGTTGAGTACAGGAACAGAAACACAGTGAACACCCAACACTGTGTCATGCATATGTGTTGACTTTTTTTTTATTTAAAGTGAAGAGATCTTCAAGTGAGAGAATTAGTCATAGAATCACAACAAGAAAACACATACTTTGACTCCTTATTCTGAATTCCATCCACTTAACCCTATTGAAAATGGTGCTGTGGCCCTTCTTCTTTGAAATGGGAGTGACTACTCTGCCTTCTGAAAAAGAATATGTTTCAGCCAACTTTCATAAAGTTCAGAATTTGGTGGGCAGTTTCCTTTGAAAGTTTACATTAAGCGTTCTGCCACTCAAGTCTCCATATGGAATTGTTTAAGAAATTTAAAGCCAGCAATAAATGCCTCCCCTCGGACATACTGTAAGCCTTTGTCTATTGAAATGCAGCAGCTGTTTCATTGCTTAAACGTACCAGGTAACAGCAGCGCAAAGAAATAGCAAGTTTACGACAGGCGGTTGTTCTAGACAGGCTACAGGCAAAGAAACAGAGTTTTGTTCGGTACATTAAAGAAAACACACATATAATGCCCCACAGCAAGCATATTTTGGTGGCCTCTTCTCTGTAGCTCACACCACCAGAAGTTCTCCATCAGAGAATCAAGAAAGTGGATCCAGTTTTATTCGAAAAGTATTACTGGCTAAGGGGCACACAATTCTGTGTTTGAACAGAATAGCCACCTGCTGGGTACTCATGATTTTGTGCAGTTTCCAAATGAAGAAATTGAGGCCCCAAGAGGTTTAAGTGACTCGCCCAGAGGGTTCATTTTACTTGAAGATTTAATTAGGGTTTGTTTGAATATGAGAAACAATGTTTTGTATCTTAACTAGTAAGTAATTTAAAACATTGTTCCTCATATTCAAACAAACCCAGCTAATACAAAATAGAATGTAAAGTTTTTTTATGAAACATTTTAAGAACCAAACATGAAACCTAGAGGCATTTCACACTTGGAGCCTGTGCCCCTGGACCCCTGGAGGTCCAGGTTCACTCTCCTTGGCCATTGATACTTTGGTGGAAAATTAGTAACATGTGCCCTAGTTTCAAAACTTACTGTAACTTTAATGTGTGTGAAGTAGAGTGTTATTTTAAATGTTCATTATTTGAGGGAAAAGTACATCTTAAATGCCAGAGCACTGATTTGTTTCCACGGGTCAAGAATTCTGCATCCTGCTCAAGAAACAGATCCTGACTAGGACCCAGAAGCCCCACTCTTTCTCCCCCTCCCCTATCACTCCCCACCAAGGGGAACACTCCTGCTTTCTTACACTGTAGATGAGTTCTAACTGTTCTTGAACTTTGGAATCATACAGTACGTACTTTTTTGTGCATCTATCTTCTTTTCTCGACCTTTGTGAGTCAAAGGATGTTACTTTTTTTTTTTTAAAGAAGGAAAACTTCGTTGGTCTTTAGCAAAATGAAATCCCTCAGAAATGTAAAGCAGCCTTAAGCGGAAATGAGAGAATTGTGAGATCTCAAAGAATCACAAAATTCTACCCAAGTCCCTCTCTAAAACTAAGCAAAATTAAACATCTCAATTAAGTTTTTATGTGTGTATTCACGTGAATGAGAGTTATCACTGTCCCATTCTGTAGTTCCTCCTGTCTCAAAACAGATTTTAAGGAAATGGTCTCCTTAGTAAACTGAATTGTATGAAAACTCTATAAATGCCTCTCCTATTTGTGAAGGCTTTAAAATGGTTGTAGTAATAAAGACAAAGAAAGTTACAGATCCAAAAATACTGCAGGTTGCTAGAGAAGGGTTAAAGTAAGAAAGAGAGGAAAACATGTGGAACGTTTTTAATGACCTCACATTCCTTTACACTGAGCAGAACGACATGGTGCAGTAATGCCTGTTTATCTAGCCTGTAGAGTTTGAACTGGAATGAGGTTTTGTGTGTGAGAATTTTTTGGTGAACCACACAAAGATGTATAGGTTATAAGGTGTTATAATTAAAGGCATAAATATTATTTCAAATCTCGCATCCAAGTATAATTAGTTTATGTCACGTTCTGTGAGGTATTTTCTAAATGCTATCATGTAAAAGAGACCCACTTGCCCTCCAATTGTGCAGAATCCTTGGTTTAAATATTTGTACCATTGACATACAAACTGCTCAGAAAGTCCCTGAAGTGTCTGGAAACTCCCCGAAGTCCCCCACCTTTGTTCCAGTTGTAGCATTAGAAAGTGAGGCTAGCAGGAGGAGAAGAGTCTTTCTAGAAGTTTTCTTAAGTGCAAAATAAAATGTTAGCTTATGCTTTATGTTGAACTATGTCACTTGATGCCAGCACTGTTGCACTAACTTCCTACCCCTTCATACCTAACGCCAAGTTAGACTATATACTGTAAAAAGAACAGCTTTTGTTGGTGGAGCACTGACTAAATGCTGGGCATCATGCTAGGCAATTTATATTCACTCTTTCGCTGAATCCTTGTACCAACTCTTTTTTTTTTTTTTCCTTCCACCAGCTCTTGAGGCAGCTCCTACCTTTAACCTCATTTTACAGATCAGGAATCTGAAACTCAAAGAGATTAAATTACTTGTCCAAGAACAATAAGTGTTAGAGCTAGGACTCAAATTCAGAGCTGTCTGATTCCAAAGAATATGCCCTTAACCACTGTGCTATATTGCCATTTTCTCTCATGCTAAAATTATTCATATTATTTCAGAACATTGCCAAACCTATTGGATAGTAGGCAACTATCCAACTATCCATCTATGTTACAGTTTTAGTGTGTAACATTTTGATGTGGAAGAGTTGATTCAAGGCAGATCTTTGATCAAAATGCTGAAGCAGGCTCTTACTATTTTATTTTGTGGTTTGTTTGACAGTTGCTTCTTAATTCAGATCTGCTTTAAATCTATTCTTGGAAGAATCTTCTTTTAAATTGTGTTTAATAGATTCTAAGTGATACTCCAGGAAGATGTAAAGCTTCAAAAGAGCTTAACCCAACTGATGGTCAATGCCAGGAAATTTGTCTGGTTTTGAGTTTGGAGTTGCATCATCTCTCCAAGTGGATACACACACCTCACAGTGGAAGATTTGTGCAAGCGTGCATGACTCCTTGGGTACCTGCAGGTGTGTCTGGCAGTAAATAAATCTTCAAGGAGGGGAATGAAATATTTCTTAAGCCAAATTTACTATCTTCTCTAAATCTGACTTTCTTTGACTTCCCCTCACCCAAACCTCAATGCTTGAGGTGTCTTTGTTCCTTTCTTTGTTGCCCTTCACATCCAAACAGCACCAAGTCCTGTTGGTTTTTCCTTTATAATGTCATTTATATCTGCCCATATTTTCTCTGCCACTTACTAAATTAAACCCTTATCATCTCATAAATGATCTGCAATGGCCTTCCGACAGATTTATCTCTACTACCACACTTGCAAATTATTTTCCAATCACAGCCAGATTGATTTTCCTAAAACTCTCTTTTATTATTTCACTTACTTGTTTTAAAAGCCTTCCATGGCTTCCCATTGCCAAGTGGATAAAGTTCAAGCACTTTTCCTTGACATTCAAGGCCTTGACACCTGGCCCAGGGTTATCTGGCCAAATTTACCTTCCACAGCTATCACACATAAACCTTCCCTTCCACCAGACAGTTGCCCAAATACATCTTGCGTATTAGATTGCTTCCACATTTAAATCACTCCCGGTTTACAGAATATGTGCAGAGAACACTTTTTATTTCACCACAACAAAGCTGTGATTTAGCTGAATTTTCGGATTAGTAGAATTATCTACATGGTTTGATACCTTTAAAAAATAGTGAAGCTATGTGTTTTAGAGTCTTGTCATCTCTGAGTTACAAATGTAACTACAACCCAGGAATTTTGAGCATCTGACAGGTGTTCTGTTGTCTGCTTGAATTAGTAACAATTAAATATACTGGACTTTGGCCTTTCTTAGAGCCAGTGACTCTAGATAAGCACTAGCTTTCTCATTTAACAGAGAAACTGAAAAATCCAAGTTGCTTTATTTTTCTAGGCTTAAGTTAATTGTCATACATGTGCACCACACTAAAATAATGATGCTTAAACATAAATTATCTTTTCTAAGCACTCAAAGTGAGGCAAGGGGGTTAATGGAAAGAGCACTGGACTTCAAGTCAGAAAATCTGGGGTTCAACTTAATGTTGTGTGACTTTGGGCAAGTTACTTAAACTCTCTGAAGTCCATTCAGTTCCTTCATCTGTAAAATTTGGATAATAATATACATTTCATAAGTATGCAGTGAGAATTTAAATCAGATAACTTGTAAAGGCACATTGGATTTCATTGATTCTCACATTCACTTTTTTCACATTTAACATTTCTAACATGAAGATGCATGTTACACTCAATGACATCTTGGCATTCTGTTGTAGTTTAGTTGATGGTGTTTTTTCTTTCTTAGTGGCACATAAAAGACTGGTGTGTCTTAAAATCAGTGGTGTCTTAGACTTGATGGAATATAATGATTGGTTCTCTCTCCCTCAGGGCTACACAATATATGCATCCTCTCCATTCTCATCCTGCCACAAAATGCCCCTCCCCTAAGACTCATACGAATTTTTCTTATTTTAGTTTGTTTTCATATATCTGTTAACTATGGAACCTTATGTCAGTCCTCATCACTGTTAAGCTCTAGAAAGCAGAGAATATATCACTTTTTTTTGGTAAATCAACTTGCATAATTATATACGATTCTGTATTTTATAAATACTTATTGGTGCTAATTCCACTTTTGAAACAACACTGAAACCTGGGGTCTTAATAGTATTCCAGTGATTTTGGTAAAAGCTAGGTAAAGGGCTGGGAATACCAAGGAAGGAATAACTTGTGTTATTACATAGGTTTGTGTGTGTCATTGTTTCCTGTTGAAAATACCACTGCTTACCTCCTGGTACCTTCCCTTGTCTATATATAAGCCAAGCAGCCTCAGATAACATTGCAGAAATGCTTGTACAGCCAACAGGCCCTGTTCTGGCAATGGTGAGGTTTGGCCCTCTTTTCAACTAATCTATGTTTTTCTTTACTGTCAACAGCCATAAAACTGAGAGGAAAACTATTATTGGCATTGGGAGGATAATGAAGAAAATAAGCGTAAATAGATGCACAATGCATCCCTTTTCCCAGAGTGGACTTTTGTGGCCTTTGTCCACAGGCTATGAACCAGTTTATCATTCAGTCACTCATTCATTCCCATTTTTTACTTTTCTGTGGTGACCTGGCAGGTTAAAGATTTCATAAATTCTGAGCTCCTAGCACAGTTATATTCTTCAGAGGACCAAAATACTCTGATGGAGGAATCTGCAGAACAGGCTCAGCGCCGGGATGAGATGCTTCGAATGTACCAGGCCCTTAAAGAAGCCCTCGTGGTCATCGGTGACATCAACACAGCCACGACGTTCACGCCCGCACCGCCGCCAGTGGACGACTCCTGGATCCAGCATTCCCGCAGGTAGGAAGATGGCTGCACATCACTGGAGGCCTCCCGGCTTGTCCAGTGTCATTTTCTGAATGTGCTTCCCTAAACCAGTATGAACCTAAAGAAAAAAGAGGAAACAAGATATTTAAGTCCAGGAGCGAGAGAGAAGGTCAGATGATCCCAACCGCTTTCAAAATCAAGCACAAAATCGTTGGAAACGCCTCATAGATTAACTGTGTGGTTTCCTTTACTTATAGAACTACTTGTTAGATCTGTGGGAAAGAACTACAAGACAGAGCTGCCAAGTAAACTATGAAAAACCTAACAAACTTTTCATCTTAGGTATTGGCATATCCCAATGATCTGTACTGTTCTAGGGTGTGATGGCTTAGGAGTGAATATGATTTGAACCTAGTACATTTTTAGAGTGTGTCAAATTCAGAACCGGGCAGATCCATCTCCTGACCCTAAACATGGTCCTAAAGTAAATCGCTTGAGGAAATTGGATCCTAAAGATTACAGGTGGGGAATTTTGAAGTGTGTCCATATTTCACTGGAGATAAAAGAAGCCTAACTAAAAGAATTGTGGGCTGACTTACATGATAACTTCTTTTTGAAAGGGCTATTTTATCTTGAAGATTATGAGTTTGGGGGAACTAAGGTGATTGGCAGTGGAAAGAATCAGAACATGTGAAATTCCTTAAAAATTTATTGACTTAAATAACTGTGTTACACATAATTAAAAAAAAACTTTACACTTAAAAAAAAATCAAGCACAATATATCCTTACATTGGAACGTTATACAGCCATTAAAAAGAGTAAGTTCTTTAAGTAGTGGAATGAAAACAGGCTAGTTAATGTGAAGCTTAAAAAAAAAAAAGTTAAGTTGTAGAACATTGTGTACAAAAAAGCAATGTGTATATATATATATATATATATATATATAGAGAGAGAGAGAGAGAGAGAGAGAGAGAGAGAGAGAGAGAGAGAGAGAGAAGATATTGTAGAATATAGTTAAAAAGGATACCCGGGAAAAGATGTTGGTTGTCTCCACAGAGCAAGGGGGGAGAGGAGGGAAACTTTCTTTTCACTATTTACCCTTCTATTACCGTTTAACATCCCTAACACGTGTCTGAGTTAGTCAGAAAATACTTTTTAAAAAGCAGTCAGTTATAAAATATTTTTTAAGGATGAATTCCAACGGAGAGGAGGATGGGCAAACTGCTGTCGGTCTCTGCCCCCAGGTCCCCGCCTCCAAGCCCCACCACCCAGCGGAGACCAACGCTGAGCGCGCCCCTACCGCGGCCCACGTCCGGCCGCGGGCCCGCACCCGCCATCCCCTCCCCGGGACCCCACTCGGCAGCGCCTCCAGTGCCCTTCCGGCCTGGCCCTTTGCCTCCTTTCCCCAACAGCGGCGACTCGTTCGGGGCGCCTCCACAGGTTCCGTCTCGGCCCACCAGGGCCCCTCCGAGCGTCCCAAGGTGAGTGTTCTGCGCGAGGCCGAAAGCAGGGCCATGCTCATCGGTTCTCTTCTCATAGCCTGACAGACAAAATTGATTTGGAAAAGAAAATGGTAAAGATACTGTGATACACGTTTTCAGCTTTCCCTCCGGGAGGGGGATCATGGGAAGATTGCTGAGCCTGTGACACCATTTAGAAACCAGTATATGGCCTAAACCTCTCCTTTCTCAACTGGCACAAACTAAATGGGACCAAAGAAACCTGGGTCCAGATGAATGACGATTTGGCAGCTGGTTGTAGAATTTGACGGAGACCTTTGAAATGAAAGAGTCGTGGCTGGGTTGCTGCAAGCTGTGTGCTCCCTAGGTCACAAGAGCATCACCAGCTAAGGCCTGGCCTTCTCTATTACCAGAGGAATTCTAGAAAACCACTGACTTCAAGGAATATTATCCATCTGCCCTCTGAACTTTGACCCTTAAACCCAATATTATTAACTTTAATGTAGGCTGAGTAAAAATCTGGCTGGTTAATCTGTGATTGTTTTTTAAAAAGCTATGCATAGAAATTTTAATACAGACATATAATTGCTGTGTGCAGTCATTGATCACATATAAGATAGAACATTGTACATTTGAATAATACATTTGGCATTTGTAAGCAGATTGTCAGGCTTAACTGTGAAACAGAATAGCTAATAAATAAGTAGAACTTGAAATATGTATACATATAGTTGAAGCTATATTCTAACCTTCATACATTTATGGTCAATATACTAATTAGAGATTTTGAAAATAGAGGGAATTAGGGTTTTTTCCCTCAACATCAGAAATTTAAAAATGAAAGAAAATAGCCCATACAGAAAGTTAGTTTTTTAGAAGTTCAATTCAGAGGGTTAAAATATTTGTATACTCCATGAAGAAAAACCTTACTATGCAGGTACCATAAAAAGAGAAGTGAGTTCTGCCCACCCATGAAGCCTGAGTCACCTCACCCTCTGATTTCAGTACTTACATTTATTTTGATCTTCAGGCTGTTGGGTATAATGAAGAGAAGAAGGGGCATCTTAACCCACTAAACAAAGGGAAGTGTAGGGGGAATAGAAGGAGATGTGCAATCAGAAGACCTGGTTTGCCACAGGCCTTGGGCCACTCATTTAACTGAGCCAGGAGTTCCTCATCTATGAAATAAAGATATAACAAGGATGTGGCCCAAATCATATGAGACAAGGTATTTGAAAGAGTCTCACAAACTGTAAAGCACTGTGGTTGTTATTGCCATCATGATTTTGGTCCCCATCAAAGAGGATATATGTACTCTCAAACCTATGTATTTTTTTTTTTCTAACCTCAATAGGTTTGGCTTATAATTTATTTGGAACTGAGCTGAATTTCTGGTAATAACAGTAACAACAGGTAGTATTTATTGAGCTCTCAATGTATGCTAGGCACTGTCCTAAGAGCTTTGCAGGTACATTTTTGTTTAATGCTCACAACAACCCCATGAGATAGGTTATTATCTATTTTACAGACGAGGCACAGAGGTGAAGCAACTTGCCCAAGGCTGCTCAGCCAGGCCTGAATCGAGCTGGGCTTTAATCCCAAGCAGTCTCCTAACCATGTCGGGGTTTCTCCACCTCAACACTACTGACGTTTTTGTTGTGGACATTGTGCTATGCGTTTTAGGATGTTCAGCAGCATCCTGGCATCTACCTAGTGGATGTCGGCTGCACTCCCTCAGTTGTGACCACTAAGAATGTCTCCAGACATTGCCACTGGGGGCTGGGAGAGAGGCGGAGGGGTGGGGTGGGGGGATGAGGGGAGAGGTTAGGGTTAGGGTTGAGAAGGCTCCAAGGACCCTCCCCTGGAGAACCACTGCACTGCAGTATTCAAAAGACTGTCCCTTCCATGTAAACAAGCATAAAGGTCAGCATTGAGCCTCACCACACACAAGATTAAATTATTGTTTTAGGAAACTTAAAACTGACTGGGAAAGGGTCTGCAGTTGTGCCAAGAAGGTGTGGAGGCCATTGGCGGGGCGGGGTGGGGGGGTGTTAAGCGTGGGAAGACGGGAGTCCCATACAGGAGCCTTAAAGTGGGCTATTTTGTCTGTTTAGCTATAAGAAGGAACTAGAGCAACCTGGTGGCGCCTGTCTTCGAGAATGAAAGTGCATGTCTTTGCCTGCTCGCTTGGCTGCTTTACCTCTGGGTTTCAGATAAGCTGGCTTGCCAATACCCTTCAGAGATAACTGTTGAATGCTAAATTGATTTGTTAAGCCAGGTGGAGCCGCCCTTGGTATTTCCCAGCTCACACACATACAAGGTAGGCAGCAGGAATCGGGCTCTGGAGCCTCTGCTGGAGAAGGGAAACTGCCAGGTTTCAGGCACCTGCTTTGGGGAATTTACAGGAGAACAGCGTGTTATTCAAAATTTCTGGAGTATTCTCAGGTTAGAGCCAGACTTAACTTGATCTGACCTTGCAAAGAGTCTCAAAAGTAAAACAGAAATGAGGGTTCAAAGAGGAAAATTGGTGGTTTTTGCTGAGCCTTCCAGTTTCAGCGCCAGTTCAGCGCACTGGGAGGGAAATCCTTGGGGGGACGAGGGGGGCTTCACCTGAGAGAGAGCAAGAAAGACTTTGTTAGGATCCTTATGCCTATTAAAATTTAGCTTTAGATGGAGAATTCTGACCACGTAAAGTCTGTTTTTAATAAAAGCCAGGGCAGGAATCCTACCAAATGCAAGCCAGAAATAGGGTTTAAGATTTCAAAAAAAGAAAGAGAGAAAAGGAAAGAGAGACAAAGATAGAAAGAAAGAAAGAAAAAGTTGAGGGAAGCTCTTGTTGAAACTTCACCTTGTTCTATTTATTTATATACTCTCTTTTCCCTCCATGACTTGCCTCCATTTTCTCTATTAAAAACTAAAATAACTCGAAATGCCATTACCCATCATCTCCAGAAAAACAACCCTTAGGTTTCCGAGAAGGAAGTTTAATTTTTTCTCCAGTTTTTTGCTTTCTTAAAGGCACTTTCTCCCCTTTTATCTGAAACCAGAAACTCATAACGTGACAAGACAGCACAAGCAGTGTCCTGCCGGCTCCCTGCTGGGCTTTAATATTACAAAGGCAAAAACTGAACTTTTAGAGGCAAAAGATTCTGCCACTCAGCGTGTGCCTGTGCACAGTTTTCTTCTGGATAATTTGTGATTTCATTAGCAAGTTGTGATCTTCACTTTTAAGAGCGTAGATTTATCGTAACCCTATTCAGATGTAATGAAAGCACCTGCAATTGTACAGAAACCATGAGTGTTCTGCTTTTAAAAAAAAAAAATGATGATTTTTCTATCTTTCCATTCCAATGTAAAGGACGAGGAAGGAGAGAGGCTGGTGGAGTGGTTTTTGGCCCAGTTTTTCTCAGCTGCTCAAGCTGCTCTGGTTTATGTGCACGGAGATTTTCAGTGAGGGCTAGAAATATTGCAAACTACATGCCTGTTTTAATTAACTCCTCCTGAACTAGGGGAGCATCTCTATCCCAAAGAGCCTCACCAGCACGTATGCGTCTGCCACTAGAAAGTTAACTACGCAAATCTGATTTGTGGGACATTCTCTGTTGCCCGAATGTTTGGTGTGTCCCCTCCCCTCTCACCTCTATCAACTTCTCTGAAGCAGCTGAAACCCAGTTGGAAAATCCCAGCTAGTCGTGTCCTTGTTGAGCAACATGATCTTAAACAGACATCAGTACCTCTTTAGGGGCCCTATTCTCTTACTTGAAGATCCTAATCTTCACCAAACACTAACTTTAGGGCTGATGTAGCTATTTTCGGTTACAGCTTCTTAAAATTAGCTAATTGGGAATCACAGCCTTTGACATTAACAGAACAAATTAACTGAATCAGAGTGTGTTTTTCCTGGCAACAGCCGACTCTGGCATTATTTCACTCATTTGTCTTCTCCCCTTTCCTTGGACTAGGCTATTTTGCAACGGTCAAAAGGGGATAAGGGTAGGAGGAAGGGTCTCTAACCAAGGAAAAGCAAACTTCATTTACCTCATCATCCAGTCTTCTATTTAAAAAAAAAATTTTTTTTGAAAAATAGAAGTCCTTTCTTTTAACCACCCCTGTCACCAAGTCTGATGGTGTCTTTTAAAAATGACAAAAGTGAATCAGAGGAAAGGACTTAGCTTTTACTCCAGCTCATTCACATGACAGAAACACAGCATGGAAACCAAGAAATGCTCCACAGAAAGACTCTCTGGTGAGGCCCATGGTGAAACTGGGGTCCCTGCACTGCAGAGACAGCCCTGGAATAGCATCAAGATTATCCCAGGGCCTCCCACTTATGCTCCTTCCATGACTTACAAAGTTTCCCTGACTTTACATGCACACTTTGAGAGTCTCATCACAGCCCCACATTCTCAGTAATTTACTACTCAACCAACCATGGCAAAAGGTACATCAGTTTCTCTACATGAAGAGACAATCCATGCACTCATGTTCTTTTTTTTACAGAGGTAAAAGCCATTTGGTTCTCTACAGTTTAGCTTAATCTGGTTTTAAATGTTTGACCCTGATGCTCTTCTGTACCATATCTCTTTTACGTATTTTATATGTTGATTTAATTGACAGTTAACACAGAATCCCTTTCACCTAGAGATAAGGTCTCCCTGTTTTGTTTTCAGCCAGTCCCCTGAATTTTGAGTAAGAGCAAACCCATGATTCTTATGAGTGTGTCTTTGCATCCCTAATATCAAGGTTTGGTGCCATGAAGGACGAAGCTGCCGAGCCTTGAAGTTGTGGGCTCAGGGTTCACGGACAGTTAAGCGACTTGTGGGACTAGCCTGTCTGACTCCCCAGCAGTCATGTACTGGAAACACCCTGACTTACTTCCTCCTCAACAGCCCTCTAAGAGTACGACTTCTTTTAGCAGCTGAGTGTCTTTGGACAAGTGATGAATTCATCTTGTGATTTCTGATTTCAGCCATGAGCTTTCTATTTTCCTCGACATCCTTCTCCTTTAAAGAACAAACAAATAAAAATATGATTAGGTGTTCTGATTTTTCAGGGAACAGTTTTTATATTTAGCAACTGGATTTAAAAGTCAAGCAAGGATTTTTACAAAGTATAATTGCTGAGAATAGAAACAGCTTTGAGGCGTTCTTTCTGACTCTTAGTATTTAAGGCATCTCATGAGGCTACTATGTAACAAAATTAGTTACAGAAATCCCAAATGTAATTAATAATTTGTTGCAGGTTTAACATGAGTTGTCACGATGCTTAACATATTGTAATGAAAATGGGAATTTGGCCACAAGCTGCTCACTAAAGAAAAGCGTCCAATTTAATCTGAGCCCCACAATTAGATATTTCATCAAAATCATTCAAATGCCACAGTGATTCTGGTTGTAACATAATAATTCACTGAAGTGAATCAATGGTTAATGTCAAAGGTTTTCATTCTTCAGGTCTTGGTTTCATTCTGGTTCAAGTGGAAGTAAAATTAGCCTGGTGGTTTCCTTCTTGGGTATAGCAAACTTGAGTCTACTTTACACAAACATCTGCGTCCCGCCACAGTCCAGAATGACTGGCAGTCTGTTTAGGCAAGGCCCAGGAATTTGGGAGCTTTGCAGATGTGTCAAGGTAGATTTCAGATTGCCTTTCAGTTTTCAATGTGCCCCTTATCTTACTTTTCCAAACTTCTGATGGTGCAGGAGTGTACAAGAAAATGGAAAATAAGAAAGGATCTGCATGAGGCAAAGTACAAACAGCAGAAATGCAGACAGGCAGCAGGGCAGTAAATATAACAATATAGCATATACCATACCAGCCCCATGCTAACTGGCATTGAGTTAAGGGAACAACTGCTTCCATGTCCCACGACCAAGAATAGCAAATAGCTCTGTCATTGTTCTCGTTTGGCACTCTAAATTGCTAAGCTTCAACAGTGTAGGGAAAGCCTTTCTGAGTTTCAGGGTACCTAATCCTGCCCCTGGTTTCACCTGATTGAGGAAGACAGCCAAGACGGGAGTCTGGCACAAGAGCCACTGACCAGTGAAAAACGCACAGCCAATAATTGTTTTTCTTCCTGCAGCCACTCAGCAGCAAACTGTCACCAGTTGGAATCTGCTGAATGTTCCTATATATAAGTTGATGTCAGCTTGGAGAAAAGAATTCTACCCAGCGTAAGCAGACCCACAGTCTTGTAGACACACACAAGCTAGTACTTCTGTTTCATCACTGCCCTCTTTTGTCTCCCTCACTGTCAGAAAAGAATGATTTTACAGGGAAAATCTTCATTTTCAGGCAGTTGTGGTCAGATGGCATGCTTTTCAATGACTTGAGAGATTCATGGCACAACATGATCCATGGCTCTTTCACCTCTAAATTTTATATAAGCAGCAAACTCCAAGAATGAGCTGCTGGACGCCTCTTCCTCCCTCTGACTTATCAGCTACGAGGAGAAATTAGAAGTGAAATTTAGCTTACTGGAGCTGCTTTAGCCGATAGCCAGGAAATTAAACATGAAAATGTAAATGCTGCATCTTTCTCTCAGAATGTGCTTTACATGCCTCCCTCCAGCAGAATGAGAAAGGAGTTGAGGATTTAACTGAGGGTTTGACGGCTTTTGTCTGCTTGTCATAACTTTACTGCTGCTTAAACATAGAATTTTTAAATGCCCAACGTTAAAACCTTTAGCTTACTCTAGCCAACATATTGTAACCATTGTCTAGGGGAACCTCTGAATCTAAACACATATTTACACCCTTTAGTTGCCAAATGAAATCCACCTGGCTTACCCAATGCTGTTTCCCAAAGAATATTACACTTTTGGTCTGGCCAGTATTTTTAAATGCAGGGGACCGGGGGGTGGGGTTGGCGGGGTGTTGGAAATGCATTGGGTTTGCAAGAATCTGCATGTGTACTGATGCCACATTACCGGTATTTAGGTGAAGTTTAGATCATATGGCAACTCTGACCAGAAATAGAATTCCTACAGAGGGCAAAGTCCAAAGCCACAAGGAACTGAGGCAGCCTTATCATGGCACAGTACTTTCTTTTCTTTCTGGCTACTTTTCAGGCGTCAGAGCCACATGATAGGCAAACCTGCAAATAACAAGTGCTCTAATTTCTGAAATTAGTTTTTAACCATTCCCATGAACACCAGGAAATGTCCACTCCTGTTTTCCAGTCAAAATTATCTGCTCACATGAATTCTAGAAAGAACACATTCCATCCAAGGATCAGGAAAAAAATCCTTAATCAAAATGGCAAATAGCAAAATTCTCAATCATTCATGGTCAATGACAAGGCCAGGCCTTCTTGATTTTAATTGCTCAGACACGTGGAGAATTCCAAATCTTTGTGACATCAGCATTTTCCCCCATTGGGATTAGTTTAAACACTGAAAAACAGGATAATACTGTTCTTGCTGCTATTATGGGAACCCAGTAAATATGCAAGTTAATATAAAATTTAGAAATATGCTTCATCCCTTTCCTATTTTTTTTTGTTTGTTTTGTTTTGTTTTTTGTAGAAAGGCTAATGAACCAACTGAGACAGAGAATCAGCTAAAGACTAGATAACCACCAACTAGATATACCACCACAAGTGAATCCCCAAGCTTCTATGGCAGTGTTGAAAACCAAGAGAAAGGAGACCTCAGGTGGCTTTGAATATGATTTGGAAAATAATCATATTTTACAATCAAATATGCCAGTTGCCTCCACCATGTAAATACTACCTGTATTAGGTTTCAGATTTTCATGATCAGCCTTATCTAAATTTCAGTGAATTTTGCATTCATCTAGAATGAGACGTTTTATGAGAGTAGGAGACAGGAAAGCCTTTTCAAAGGTATTTTGCAGCCCAAGAACCTAAAATGGAATTATTCCACTTGGGAATGGATAATTATGTAAGATATATTCTGTACCACGTGTATTTTTTTAACTTTGTATTAGGATTACTCTCAAAGCCAGTTTTAAAAGTGAATGAAGTTTTTCCCTCAAATAAATCTCCTCCTAGTCTCGTGTTCAAGGGTCTCCGCCAGAAAGTCTGCACACTGCTTTGCCTTTAGACCACCATTCATGGAGGAAAGCTATAAAAACTGAGGAAAACGCCTACTTATTTTTAAAACAACTAGAATTTCTTCTTGCTTCTTAGTAGTATTGGAAAATATTTTAATAACTAAAATAATAAAACTTCATGTGAGGCCAATTCTACATTAATTATTGCCTCTTGGGGTGGAAAATTAAGGAAACATTAGTAAATGTGTTAACTAGAGAAACCACTGCGCTAATTTCCCTGCACGTATCTCGGTCTAAGGTCACAATAAAATCCATACTGTACATAGCCCTTAAAAGAAAGCAAACTCACAGTTTTAGCTCTAACAATAGTAGTATCAGAATACTCAGGACTGAAATTAATGGACCATAAAAATCCCTGTGATTCATCAGTAGAATTTGATTAACCTACTTAAATGCTCTACAGTTCAGTTTAGGGACCTGTAATGAGGGTTGTTGATATGATTGCTTGATTTGTTTTAATATTTCAAACACTCTACCCCATTACCATCTTAATACTCGAAAACTAATGAGTATTTGAAAACTCATTTTAAAGCACCGTATCTTTGAATAAACATGTTGAAATCGTGTTTCTTGCTTTTGCTTAAAACTTTGGTGTGTGATTGATGCCACCTTGTAGATTTCCCTCTTTTTTTTTACTGTACTCGCCTCCTTCAACCCGGGACCTTTTCTATTTGATATATAGTGTTTATCCAGTCTTCTAGGTGTGTGAACAACACATGGGGCACTCATACCAATGACCATTGTTACTGTGTTGTTCCCTTCCCTGTAGAGCAAGAAGTCTCAGCAAAATATTCTTGAGGGTCCCAAGGAATCTTTGCAATTTACAAATACTTTCACAGTCTCCGGAGACTCTTCAGGTTTCTGTCAAAATGATGTCATTTTTATCATTAGAGTTAACTTTTCTATTTTTGTCTATAGATTTCATACCACTTATTAAAGTGCATTTTGAGGTACAAAAATTTGAAGCTAGAATAAGGAAGGTAGCACTGACCGTTGTCTCCAGTCCAGAAAGCAATGTTAAATCGGAAAGGCAAGGTTTTAGGACATTTCTTTTTACTGCATTCTCATTGCACTCCTGCTTTGTACCCCAGTCCTTCTGATTCCCCTTGTCTGTCAGTTGGGCCCTACACCCAGTTATACAGGACAGTCTTCCTTTGGTTACTTCTGTCTGACACCTGCCTTCTAGCTGTGTTTGGCAGGCCAGCAGGATGAGGTAATAATCAGAAGAAAATGTTCTGGTTCTTTGGCCTCATCCATGTACAACATTATTCAAAACAGTTTTCTGTGAGTGAGAATAGAGTTGCTTTGAGTTCCCTTGGCCTAACATTCTGTGGTGATGTGGAGGAACAAAACTGTAAACTTTTTTGATCCCTTCTAGAATAGTGGAAATATAAATTATACCTGCCTTTGTCCATCCTCTCAGTGATGTTTACAGACAGATATATGTAGAAATGAGAGCCTTTCATTTGTAAACATTCTGGCTTTACTCTCTCCAAGTCCAGCCGTCTTCTTAAGCACAGCTCCCATGGTCGTTACAGTCGTGTTTTCCTAAAAGCATATTTTGTGAACTATTTCTCCAAGATGATGGCAGTTTTTGTAAGACAGATGCCTAAAAGACATATGGTTTTCATAGATTTTTCCGTCTAGACTAGCTTTATTTAGTGACTTTTGGTCTGAATTGGTCCAGTTAAATTTTCTGTAGGAGCCTGTATAAAATTTTTAAACGTGGGCATACCACTAAGGTGTAAAACAAAAAGTTTGACTTCTTGTTGGCGAGCGATTAAAAGGGATTGGTTGAAACTTTCCTTCAGGTTAAGTAATTCTGATCATACTGTACGCCCACTCGTCTATTCCTCTCCCACAACACTGTCCAAAATGGAAAGGCTTACCCTAAAAATCCGGTAACTGTTAAATTCATATGCTTCTCACTGTTTTCCTGAGTAAATTCTTTGTATTCCAGTTGATGTATGTGAATGTGTTAGAAAGCTCTAGTTCTTTCTGCAGACTCTTTACATGGCCCAGGGGACATATGATTCCTTGCCCTTTTAGCACCAGTTTTTACAAACACAGAATTTCCCTCATTTTAAAAAAACACCCAACAAGCCACTGAGTAAAGGAGACGAACATACAGGAGTTTTCGTAGTGCCTTCAAACACCAATGAAAAATTTCATTCTAAAATGCGGTTTTTGAGCCATCATCAAAGACTCATTTAGCAACAATATGACACTTCAAGAGAAAAAGAATAACTTCTAGACTTGCCCAGAAAGCAGCCTTTTGCTCCCTCTTTTGTAAGAGCTAACACCGCAGATCCGTTCCCAGTTTAACTGCATCAGGACGAGGAGACTCGTGGAAGGGAGAAAATGTGGGCCGTTCTGTCTCCACCAGTATCATCACTTGGCTTCGCACTAAGCATTTAATTGGACTCGGTCACATATTTGTTCACTGACATGGCAGCTTGCAAGGCACACCGCCTCTCTGTTTTTCTGTTTGCTTTCAACTTTTTTGTTTTTAAAATTTGAACTCTAAGGCATGTTAGAGCTCCTCCTGCTGGAATTTTTTTTTTTTTAATCACTGGGATTCTAATTAGTAAACAGTAACTCGTCTCCATTTTCTCCACTCTGACTGATACGAGTGACCGGAAAAATACCACATGGTGCATTTAAAACTGGCCTTTTAATTCACCGGGTATCACAGGTCAGGCAGAAATGAAACGCTGGCACAACGTAAATCTTCTGTAAGTCTTCAAATTCCCTGTGCTCAGTTTTTTCTTGTTGTTGTTCTTACAAAAATAAGAGGAATTGGAAAGTTAACTTTTGCATCAGTATTCCTAATTACATATTTACCCTCTTTGAGATAAGGCCCCACGTCAGATATCATGCCCGAAAGCTTCTTGCTCTCTATCAGAAAGGGGCAAAAGGTCTTTTCCACCTTTCCAAAGCAGAAATGAATTTTACACTTTCTTATAGAGATCCAGTGTTGCCTTTTCCCTCCCCATCCTTGCTTGTTTTGCTTCTTCTGCCTGAGTTGAGATGACAAAGGAATATGCATCTCAGAAGTAGAAGTTTGCCTCTCCCAGTAGCTAGTCCTTAGCACCTCCTTCCCAACTTCTCCTCCTTCCCCCAGATGTCTGAGTTGGCCAACCCCTTCCCCTGGTGCCTGGGGTGGGAGTGAGGGGAAGGGCAGGGAGAAGAGGACAGAAGAAGATGAAGAGGGTTAGAAATAGTTTTACCCCAGCTACCATCAATGGGAGTAGGTTTCTACATACAGCATGTAAGTTCTTAGATCTCTTTGGGCATTTCTTGAAAAAGAGAGAGAGAGGGAGAGAGAAGGGAGGAAGGGAAGGAGGGGGAGAGAGAGACAGAGAGAGAGAAAGTCTTCCGAGGGGACACTGCCTAACTTCTTTCAATAGCCATGTGTGTGTAAATCTCTTTAAAAGCCACATCCTCTCTCTCTATGTAGTTTTCTCATCACTGTATTCCTCTTACCTTCTGCTTCTCTGCATACCTTTTAGTCTTTTTCTCTACCCAACTTATCTGTCGTCAGTGATACAGTACAGAAGCTAAAATATAAAAATTAATCTCAGAAGTAATGCTTTTTAGGAATCATATTTTAAAACAACTAAAAGCCCTCCAAAAGTTATTTGTTTTAAGAATTAGGACTTGGAGCAAAACAAGTAATTTTGCCACTTGTGCTAAAGAATAAGACAATACTTGATTTCTCAAACTGACAGTACTTTTTCTAGCTTTTTTTCCCTTCATACATACTATCTCCTATTCCTGGAATGCCAGTCCCCTCAACTTGTTTTGTTTTCTTCAAGTCCTTCCAATCCTCCAACCTCTTTCCATCCCCAGGCTAAGACTCCAGGTGTCCCTGAAACTCTTGAGGCATAATCCTGCCGTAGCACTTACCCAACTGTGGACACTGTTTACTTGTCTCTCTTCCCAGCTCAAGTAGAAACTCCTGGGCAGCGACTGTCTTTATTTCTGTACCTCTAACTCTTAATACAGCACCTAGCACATAAACAGGGCTTATTGAGGTAATGAAAGAAAACAAAATGTGTTGATGTTTGGTGTTTAATCAAAGTTTATTTTTAGAATTAGCCCAATATTTAGTGTATTTTAAGAAACAATTTAAACACACTTTCTCTCTTGTTCTGTTCTGTTGAAAACCTTGCCTGGCTAATTCTTTTTACAGCTCATAAACTGAGCAGATTTAATGTGGGTAAATCATCCCTTAAGCTGCCTTTTTGCTGCAGCCACAGAAGTGGGTTTATCAGTACCATCCTTACGGGTGAAATCCAAGTCAGATACTTAAAATAAAGTAAGGAAAGTGTGGCAAGGTAGGTTATATTAGCACTTATCTCAGAGACTAAGTTATACAGTATACTATATGTTTGCATCATCAAATAAAAACTGTGGACTGTTTTTCTCCTTATGTTCTTATTTCAAAGTCTATCAATTGATTCATACTTTCCCAATAGCATACATTATAAAATCGTGGGTTCATTTTCACAGGGGAAAGAAATGCTGGCTCTAAAATGTAGCAAGAATCATATTAGAGAATTTTTTGAATCCTTTAAATGGACTCCAAGTTCTCTGTTCTTTCCAACATCTACTGTAAACTATTCTTGGACAGTATTGGCTTATTCTGTTACTAAAGCTAAAAGGCCAAAAATATGCTGGATAGCATCCTATAGTATTTTTGATAATAAATTACAAAATATTATCTTCCATGTGGACAAAATCATGACTGTTTATAGCATTTTTCTGAACTTATTAGCCTTAGATTTTTTAGACGTGTAAAACCTGTTTTTTGAATAAATGCTCAAATCGAGAAGCAAAGCACAACACAATGCTGAAATTTAAAACGCTGTGTCCCATAACCTGTTCTCTTAGAGCAGACATTAGCAAGAGGAAGTCCTGGGTCATAGTTAGTTACCTTTCCATTTCACCGGGAGGCGTGCTCCTGTCTGATTTATCCTTGGGGATGTTCACTCATTCATGTTCTTGAACTTCTGGTAGGGACACTGCCCCCTGCAGGTGCTGTGGAAGGCTGCAGGCAGGGTAAGGAGTAATCTCAGGTTTTAGGAAAGCTTATAACGTTGTTCAGATGCCTTAAACTTTGAAAAATGATGCAAGGATTAAGTAATTCAAGAGGGTCGTGGAGAAGAAAGGCGTTTCCGTTCCTGGGAAGGAGATACTATGGGCATCTCCCAACTCAACTGATTCTGACGCCACCAGAGCCATTTTTGCCTGGAGCCACTCTAGAGCCGAACGCAGCAGAGTGCACTGTGGGAGGCTCTCTTCACAATTTTAGAAAACTCAGAAGCAGTTTTTGCTTTTTTTCTCTTTTGTTTTCTAAGAAATTCGTCCAATGTAGCCCTCAAAAAGGAGGTGCCTTACTTCTTGTGCTTAGGTAGAGAAAAACCTTCATTTTTTTTTTTTTTTGATCTGTTTCATCAATAAAATTAAAAAGTTGTGCAACGGCTTCCCTGGTGGCACAGTGGCTGAGAGTCTGCCTGCTGATGCAGGGGACGCGGGTTCGTGCCCCGGTATGGGAAGATCCCACATGCCGCGGAGCGGCTGGGCCCGTGAGCCATGGCCGCTGAGCCTGCGCGTCCGGAGCCTGTGCTCCGCAGCGGGAGAGGCCACAACAGTGAGAGGCCCGCGTACCGCCAAAAAAAAAAAAAATAAAGTTGTGCAAGTTGGTATTAGATTCTCATGGCTCCTGGAAACCTGAGATGTATAACTCTCTCATGATCCTAAATGCAATTATCTGTAAATTAAATTTTGAGACAGTTATATCTTAAAGCTTCACCTATATCTAATAAGTAGAACTTAACGGTATAAATGAAGCCTATTGCATATCCTTTTTTAATGCAAATAACTATCCTCTTAGGCAGATAGCATTCCCCTAGAAGTATCAATCTTTGAATACTTTTTTGAGGGTTTTCCTTTTTTTTTTTTTTTAAATTTGGGTCCACCTAGCCAACTAGGTTGGATTTCAATCATACCCTCTCCAAAGATGAGAGTTTGGAATGCATGGTTAGATGTGCTTAGTTTCTATACCTACTGCCATTTTCATGAGCAAATACAAGCTTCCCTAAACAAGTAGTTATTCTTCTGGTGATGACTAACAAGAAAACTACCATAGCATAATATCTTTGTCTTTATAAAATAAACCTAAAACTGACCCATGCTTGAGTCTAATTTCCAAAGGTATCAAAGTATTTCTACAACCATTTCTTCATCTTTCTTAAGATTTTTTTCCAGCACTTTCTCTTTTTGCTTTTACTTTACCTGGCAAGTGAAATGAATTGCTAATGAAGCAAGGACAAAATCATTTATTATGTCTTAGAACAGTTTTCAAAGCACTATCCCAGGACCAGCAGCATCAGCATAATCTGGGAACTTGCTAGAAATATCTCACCCCTTTAAAAATTCTGTGTGGGACCTAGAAACCTGTGTTTTAACAAGTCCTCTGGGGAATTCTGATGCACTGTCCAGTTTGAGGACCATAGCCTTAGAACATGCCAACATAACTGCCCAATAGAAAGAATCCTGGCCTGGGAGTCATGATATCTTGTTTTAAGCACAGGAAAGGACAGAGCCTGAGCTACATAGACCCAGGCTGGCTCACATACTTGCCAGATAGATAAATCCCACTTCCCATCTTGAAGAGGAATAAGGGCAGGGGCAGAAAGACCAAGCCATTTCAGTAATCAGTGTTATGCTGATTACCAGGAAGCAGGGAGCTAGAGGAAAGGTAGCTTCCATCCTCACCCCCATTCTGATGCACCCCTGTTAAGACAGTCTCCCATCATGAATACCGAGAACCAGTTAACCCAAAGAAGAGCAGATGAGAATTTAGTTCTTCCATTCTTAGAAGAGAATCGAACAAAACAATAAGACAGCTGACCATTCTTCTCTCTTATCAGTGTAGCCAGTTGCTCCCCCACCATGCCTCCCACCCCAAGTGACCGTTTGACTTTCTTACAAAATTTGTCATTGTCCAAAATACTGCAAACGGTCCATCCCTGCAGCTACAAATGCAACGTCAAGTATTACATCTTTCCCTTTGATTTGGAAGCAGAAACATAGCTTTTCTATCGTAACCATAAGCCGCCCACACACAACAGTGTTTCAATAAACACTAAGTGATGCAAGATGCTCCATTGCAATATAATGGGTAACTTAATGAAGCCCATCACTGCACAAAGTAACAGAGGAAAATTTGGTACAAAACAAATAACTCTGCTTGGCCCAAAATAAACTCTCTTATGAGGTGAATGTCTTTGGAAACTCTGAATGGTTAGGACCTAGACCAATGAAATGAACCTTAACAGTAAACCTTAAATGTTTTTCTGGTGTTGAAGTTGGCAAACATCTTCACACTGAACAAGAAAATTCACACTGAACAACTTAATGCTTCTCTTGAATTGCTTTCTATAGAGATTATTGGGGGATTATTCTTTTAGAAATAAGATGATGCTCATTTCTTCCAGTAGGGTTGACAGACTTTTTTTTTATAAGTAAAATTATTTTATATATAAATAGTGAAGAAGTTAGTAATCATAAGCTTTCATAATCTATGACACTGACACATTAAAAAAAACAAAACAAAACACCGAAACACTGTAATCTTTACTTAAACATTCTAAGACCGAGACAGTGAAGCATTTGAACACACTTTTTAGGGTTGTTTTTTTTTCCCTGAAATAATGGCCAGTTATGCTATTGTAGTTACCTAAGCAAGCTGTTGTAATTACCATCAGTCAAGGGTTGACAGACTCTAGGATTTTTAATTACTCAGTACATATATGGGTTACTTTAACCTGAAACCAAGCATATTTTAAAGATGTTATAATTATTTTAAGAGAACATGATGGAAATTTTATCTTTCTTTTTCTTTTTATCATTAATTCACCACACAGGTGTGCAGTGCCTAGTCAATGCCTTAGGAACTCCGTTAAAGTGCTCATAATGGGGGGCTTCCCTGGTGGCGCAGTGGTTGGGAGTCCGCCTGCAAAGGCAGGGGACGCGGGTTCCCGCCTTGGTCCGGGAAGATCCCACGTGCTGCGAGGCAGCTGCGCCAGTGCGCCAGAACTGCTGAGCCTGCGCTCTGGGGCCCGCGAACCACAGCTGCTGGGCCCGTGTGACACGGCTGCTGAGGCCCGCGCACCTGGAGCCTGAGCTCCGCAGCAGGGGGGGCCGCCGCGGTGAGAGGCTCGCGCACCGCAGTGGGGCGTGGCCCCTGCTCACAGAAGCTAGGGAGAGACCGCGCGCAGCAACGAGGACCCAACACAGCCAAAAATAAATAAAACAAAAAATAAATTTATTTTTTTTAAAAAAGTGCTCATAATGGATAGGTTCTCCTGATTTATTTATTTGAAAAAAATATTATGAGCCAAAGGCGACGCCGAGTTCTGGGATACAGTGGTAAACAAGACAAACAAAAGACCTGGCACATAGCAGAAAGTTATATTTTTCTGGTCTCCTGCCTTGCCTTCTATGTGCAATTGCCCATTACCGTTGACCTTGTTGTGTCCCATCAGCATGGTCCAAAGATTGGGGTGGAGATTAATGAGAAGTTGCTGTTCCATCAGAGTATTTCAATCTTTCTATTCTCTGTCTCCATCACTGAACTCCTCCATTCCACCTCTTCACTTAATTTCTAGTTTCTTTAACCCCATTATAGACCTTCATTCTCTCATGACTTTCACATTTTATGTGCCACAGTTAAAATCATATTTGCCCCTGCTTTGACCACATTATTGTATTTTCAAGCTCTGAGAATATATTCTCAGTCTGACTTACAAAATTTTGCCTCCTTTTTTCCACATAAATGGGGTGCTATGGTAAAACCACTTGCATACTTCTCTTATCCCATTCATCTTCCACTATGAATAATAGGTTTTGAGTTTTTAAAAATCATGCAGCATAATACAGTCCACATAGTACATGCTCAATAAATAATACATGCAATGCATAAGTGGGAAGCATGTTATAGATCACCTAGTCTGAGTCTCCTGTGTCATAGATGAGAAAACTGAGGCTTAGAGAAGTTTAGTGATTAATGATTATACATACTGGCAGTTGGAGCCAGAATCCACATCTTTTGACTTCTGTGTAAACTTGCTGCCTCAAATATAAACCTCTGACAAATGCCTCAAAAGATTGCATCTCTGGCCTCATTGGACCCGCTCACCTTGACCTGGTCTGTACTCTAACCTGGCTAAACATCCTTGTGTAGGTACTTTTCAGTCATTCGTTTGTCTACTATTTAATAAATATTTTTATTTTATTTTTTTGCGGTACGCGGGCCTCCCGTTGCGGAGCACAGGCTCCAGACGCGCAGGCTTAGCAGCCGTGGCCCACGGGCCCAGCCGCTCCGCGGCATGCGGGATCCCCCCGGACCGGGGCACGAACCCGCATCCCCTGCATCGGCAGGCGGACCCTCAATCACTGCGCCACCAGGGAAGCCCTTAATAAATATTTATTCACTGCCTTCTAACCACATTATACAATGATGAATATACATAATAAATACAGAATATGTCATCTCTGCACTCAAGAAATTTGCAATCTACTGGAGGACACAGGCAATAATCTAGTAAATAAATACATAATGGCAAACAGAGTTAAGTGCTATGATATACATAAAACTATGAAGCCATGAGGAGTGGTGGTTGGAAACTATAGGATGGTCAGGAAGTGCTGAGGAATGACATTTAAGCCAAGAACAAAAGGATCAGAAGAGAACTCAGTGTGCATTCCTTTCTGTCTTGGCTACAACCCTTGGTCAAAGCTATCACACATGCATGAAACAATTTCCAACCCACCATGCCACACTGTACTCTGCCCCTCACTGCAATTGTCATTTAAGATCCACTTTTTTCAAATAAAATCCCCTAATTAAGTCCATCCCATTATTAAGCCTCTGGTAGAGTTTCCCTTTTTCAAGTTCAAATTCTGGCCAACTCTCTTGCCCCTCCTGTAACTGCTTAAATGCTAAGAATATATTTCTATAGGTTATGTGACTAATTGTCAAACTCCCTGAGGAAGAGCCTATGATTTACTATTTATTCCAAACATCTGCTGAACAACTGAGCAGTCAAATACCCTGTAGGTAGAGTTTCCAAGAGTCTAAATCCTACATGCCATTGTAGCTTTTTTTTTTTTTGCAAGAGCAATGATTTACTAAAACAAAAAAAAACCCCTTAATATAATGTAAAGATCAATGGTTATCACAAGTATTCATAAGTTGTTTCTTACTTCTAGGAGTAACTTTCATTTATTCATTTTGTCAAACATTCAGTGGCTGAATGACAAGCCCTGAGCTAGACACCACAAGAAAATGAAGATGAGTGAGACAGCCCATTTCTAATCAGTTGCAATAAGCATATAAACCTAATTCTAGAAATATGTTGAGATTCTACAGAAGCATCAAGATAGGGAAAGGTAGGTCAGAGAAGACTTCACCAAGGTGAGTCTTGCGGGAGGAATAGCAGGTTCCAGCAGATAAACAAAAGAACATTGAGAACATAATTGAAGGCAACACCCTGCTAAACACTCTATGAAACAGCTCAAGTGGACATGACCTCTGGCCTCTGGAAACTTCACATCAAAGGAGAAAATGATGTAGGTTCAAATCCAGGACATAAGTTAAACAAATATGGCCATTTCAAATGAAAATGAGCAGTATGCTAGTGAAAGCGCAGGTGTTTTTGCATGGTCATAAGTGAAAAGGAAATTATAGGAGGATTTTTCCCAGCAGGAAATTACCGAAACATTTCAGGTGGTCATGGTAGCAGGTAGCCTTTCTGCAGGAAAAGGACTTACTTGTTTACTCAAATTAAAGAGCTAGTAGGGATTGGTTTAGTTTCATAACTGTGCCTATAAAGTATCTCTAATTACACTTTCAAAAACTGAGCGCCTGCTTAGTAATAATGAGACTTAGTATAAGAGGTCAAACTGAAACGCACCTTCCCAAGGAAACCTTTCCTCTCAAGCCTCCTGGTCATTTTTCAAGTACAGGAGGCAAAAGAAACTCTACTAAGATCTATGAGTTTGTGCTTAAGTGGTCAGTATTTGTACCATTAATCAACAAGGGCTCTTTTGCTTTGATCTTTCCTTGACCATCTAATTTTATCTTATAGCTCTGTAATTTTTTAACATTTCATAACCATTTTCTTTAACTTTTCTAACTTCACTCCTTCATCCTAAGAAAAAATATTTGATTTGATCAATTTAATGTGTCCAATTTAATCTGTCCAATACAGAAGAAAATTTCATGACATGACTGTAATTCCAGAAGGGTTCTTTCTGAAAAAAATCAATGGGAGAGTTTTATCCAGAAGAAAGGTTTCAATTTGCAGAATTTGTTGAATTTTGTTGACTATAAACATTACTCTCTGAGATATGACATATAAAGTCAAGTACACACCCAAAAAAGCTTATTAATACATTTAGGAAATAAATGTATGGGTTCAGGGAATAAAGAGTATTAGTTGGTAAAGCTGAGATTCTCAGATATAGTAATATTTCGTTATCTGGAGTTTATTCAGCAACCTCAGCTATTAGAAACACCATTACCAACCAGAAAGTGAGCAATACTGTTGCTAAGAATAAAACGTTTAGGACCCAAAATAGGAACCAGAGCTCATGCAGTTTACTCAGGCGCTCACCTTGAGCCTGTTTACACTTATTGTGGAGAACTCTAAAAACCTTAATTTTTCTTTCTACTGCTTAGCAAATTAGAAGTAAAATACAGAATAAATTGGAGAAAGCTACTGCTAAAGACAATGAGAAGTGATAATTAACATCCAGACAGGGAGAAAAAATAAGAAGAATATTACTTAAAGGGAAATAAAAATTCAAACCCCATCAGTCTCTGAGGCCTAAATACCTTATTAGTTCCTGGAGTGGGCATAACATAGTACGCTTCGTACTCTGTTGACTGAGAAATATGCCATGTATTTCAGATGGCTTTTAAATGACTTAATATTTTTATTAGTATTGGGAGGGACAACTTCAGTTTTTAGCAACATTTGTATATGAAAAAATACCTCATTTAAAAACAAAAATGCTAGGTGAATGAAAGGTGACAGTATTAAATTATTACAAATGGCAGCCACTCCTGCTGACCTGTCTGTGCATGAGCATGTGCGTGACGGCTCTTTCTCAGTGTCTTTGGGATAACCTTCTGCTAGATATTCTACTTGTGTCTTTACCTGTCTCTTTCTCTCTTTCTAGCCGGAGACCACCCCCATCACCTACTCGTCCCACTATAATCCGTCCACTAGAATCCTCCCTGTTAGACTAAACGAAGTGTCTGGCATGGCAATTAATTACTAATGAATTATGCAAAAGCAAAATATTTGGTAACCGTTGCAGTAAATCATGAGTAGTCGCATGTGTGGATATCAGTCGGCAAGTAACCAGTTTTACTAATGCATTCATCACTCACCTTCATTGCTCATGATATGTCAAACTTTTGGGGTTTGACTCTTGAAAACTGCTGACTCTTTGAGGCTTTATATGTTGTATCAACCAAAGTAGATTGTATAGCAGCCCGCTACTTTGTGGGCCATTGGCCTACCCTGGCATATATTTGGAATTGCTTTGACAACTTTCCCAGGTTACCTACCAGATAGCCCATTCAATATAATTCCTAAGAGATAAGAGATGGTGGGCTTAGACCTAAATGATACATATTTATTTTTCCACATTCTGTTTTGACTGACGGAAATTATGTTGTCTATTATACATGTTTCCGCCTACGCCATGATTAGCTATTTAGATCCTTTCTCCTTCCTCTTTATTTCATAAAACTGCTAGGAAGTGATTTTTTAAAAGTTAGGATTCCTTAAAAATAAAACTTTTCCAGAAGCATGAGGTAGTTTGCAAAGGAAAAGTTAATGCATTGCTTGCTCTAGAGGGCTTCTCATGGCAATGTGTTTTGCTTCAAGCTAGAAGCATATTCAACAGTGAATTAAAGCTTGTTTTTTGGTAGTCAGTCAGTAAATTGGGCTACTTTCAGAGTTCAAGGAAGAAGCAAAATATCACATCTCTAGAAGTGTCTGTACAAATGTAATTTCTTTATTCACGTATATACTTACCTCCTCACAAGTTACAGTGAAGGCTGATATGGAAAATATTTAATTTTTTATATTGATCTAATTTTAAGCATGGCTAATTATACTTCAACACTAATTCCAGTTGATTTAGTTAGTTAGTTAGTGCAAAAATATGTCTCCCTTTCCATGCTAATATTTAACTTCCTAATATAAAAATTTAGCCTACCTTTTAAACAGTTTAATGTAACTTTTTAATCGGTTCTAGGCTTTCTTAATAAATCCTGAGCCTTACTATGGGATAGCCATATTTAAAGAATGGGACCTGGAATGGAAAGAAAAGATGCCCTAGTTTGAGAGCAGAGCTCACACTCCTACAGTCGGACAACTTCAGAGTCTCTTTCCAGGTCATTCCAGAAAACAGTATTAAGACATCGAGATTTAAAGCAAATTGGCAAATTCTAACATTTCTAAAATTTATAAGAGCAGCTTAGTCTGAGGGTTAATAGTTCAGTCTTGAGGCTGACTTTTGGACTACCTAGAACTAGATGATTAGCATGTAGGAAACAGCCAGAAGCCAACCGGAATTTTGTCTGCTAACTGTTCCCAGACAGCAGACCAAGTATTCACTGCATAGTTGTGTCCCATGACACCATTTCATATTCTACAGAACTAAATCAGGTTTAACCAACTGAAATACCTCCCTTTGAAAGCAGCAAACATGATTTGTATGTTAACTTTAATTTCCTGTGTAGTTTATACCCAAAGCAGACGCCCATAAAGTATGAAGTAAAACTTTTAACCATTATTAAAAAGAGACCTTGCCAAGTTGAATGGCATTGTTTTGAACTTATTCTAAAGGGTTAAAACTAGTCCACTTAGGCAAAAATCAGAGAATACAAGATTTACAAAAAGGGCATTTCAACTTTTAAATTGCAAGTGACTGTATAAGAATGCCGCCCTAAATCACCACCCTAAATCTTCTCATATCTTTTTTTTTCTCATGGAAAAAAATTAACTCTTTGTGAATGGAACAGATGTGCAAAATACATACTGTATTTTTAAAATAGTGTTGCAGCTAAGTGGAAATAAGTTAAGTAAACATCCATAGTAAAATGAATAGTCTAAAGTGATATCTTTTCACAAAATTCCCTCTTTTTTAGGATCCCCTTTGCTCCTTCTTTTGAATTCTCTAAAATAGGCATCTAATAGATTATATACTTCAGGGTTTGGCTTTGTGCTGTATGTGGTTTTGCGTTTTGCTGTATTTCAAAAATTTCCTTTGGTTAAAGGAGAATGTTGTGGATAACCACTGATGTGTTCTTAGATCAGCACAAACCATGTCAAAGAAACCTGGGGATTTTTTTCCCCAGGTTTCTTTGCACCGATTTTATGCGTCATAAACAATGGCATTTGTCACCTTTGGCTTTTGCTCTCAGATTATCAGCCCACAGTTTCACTGTCCCGATTGTCTCTTCTTGTGTGTACATTTTTGTTTTACTTCTAAGTTATTTCTAATAGAACCCAGCCTCCCCTGGAATTTCAGCAGTCATGTTGGAGAATATTTTCAGTTTACTGCAGTATTGTGTCATATGATTAGTATTAATCCCATTTCCCAAAGGGTTTGTATCCTGCTAAAAGGAGATGTCAATGTAAATGAAGTCAGAAGCTCTAGGATGTGCGGAGTGTGAAGTACAGCGTTCATATCAGGCCTTAAGATGGGAATGTCGCTTAATGAGCTTTCTAAGTATTTCCCACACACTTCAGATCTTTTGTGTAACTTCATCCTGATTGCTCTGATGTTGTCTACACAACAGATGTAGCCCCATCATGTCTAGTGTAATAAAACGTACAGTGTTTTTAGGATTTGGAAAAGTAAACTGTATATGTTTATTTGATGGGTAAATCTATTTTATTGTCACATGCTAATTCTTGCATGCTTATTGACTAACTGGAATAGCCATTTACTCAATTGTGGACAGATGGTTGAAATAGTATTGATTTAGAACAGATATATTGAATTTCCAGAAATCATCTACCAAGATTACTCCTCTGAATATTGCTTTTAGCTGTGTTTTGTAACATAGAAGAGCAGTAGGGTCTGTTTAGTTAGCAAATTGCCTACTTGTTCAGATACAAACTCACTCTATTCCAAAACATTATAATAAAACCAAGTTCCTGTGATATAACTATAAGCCTTCTGACCTTAGAATTAAAGAGTAGTCATATAGATTCATTTTATGACTTTTTAGAATAGACTGTAGCCATAATTCTCAAATATGAAATGGGACCTAATACCAGTATGTGATAAATGTTGATGTTTTCTGTGTACACACATATTTTCTAAGCATGTGTCCCTATGTATACAGTATATACATAGTAAATTTGTGTAAGTACATGTATTTTGTGCCCCTGTGGGTAAGTAGCTTTAAAAATCACTTGTTAAAATGCCATGAGCATGAGTGTGATTGTGTGTGTATTGTATATATATGTATATGTTTGGGTGTAAATATTTATACATGTGTGTATGTGTGGGTATGAATATATTTTTTAAACTGTGTTAATACAAGAGTTAGCTTTAGAGTATTTGCCATAATATGTGATAAAAGTGGTTCATTTCTCATAACATACACGAGGTGTACAAAATTTTCTCCAGATTACATTCATTCTGAGAGGCACAAGGCTCAGAACTTCCACGACAACATGGTAGAATAACATCTACAGGCATTTGCATCTAAATTCACAGCATTGCTATCGAAGAAGAAACTATCTTTGCCAATATAGCTAGCTCATAGTAAGTGTAAGATCTGGAAACCTACCTTTAAGATCTCTGATTAGAATTATAAATTATTCTTAGATTGCTGAGGTGAATCTTAAAAAGCTAAGTTTGTCTACATAGTCATTTTCTTTCTCTACAGTAACTGTCGAAAAATAAAAATAGAGGGATACAGCAGTATAATACAAGTAGTGGATTTTCTGAGTAAGTTTGCTTAAAATGCAGGGAAGAAGTTATGTAACACCTCAGAGGCAGGTCATCCATCCACTTTTTCAGGTAAACATTTTTCGTTTGTCA
The DNA here is from genome assembly GCF_005190385.1 of Monodon monoceros. Taxonomy (NCBI): domain Eukaryota; kingdom Metazoa; phylum Chordata; class Mammalia; order Artiodactyla; family Monodontidae; genus Monodon; species Monodon monoceros. The sequence goes on along the minus strand of NW_021703774.1, from coordinate 55,315,994 downwards.
AACAATGTAATTATTTGAAATGGACAGGAATCTCCTTAACATTAAGAATAAAGCTTAAATAGTAGGTCTCTAAACTATGGAACTCGATGAAAGAAGATAATATTTGAGACTCAAGCCATGAGTTTTATATCATTTCACTAAGAGGACTGCAAGCTGTGAGCTCAGAGTTTAATGTGAATGAAGCTAGATGGTTTCTAAGAAACAGTTATTGGTTCACTAGATCCCTCGTTCCTTTCTTAAAAGCTCAAATGTGTCTTCTAGAGCCTTCAGTCATCCTGTCTAGTTGGTATGTTTAACATTATGTGGTGCTCTGTATGGTGAAATTTTAAGAGTATTTTGAAGCATATGTAGTATATGCATTGCTATTTGTATATATGTTTAAGAATGTATGTATGTATGAGAGCAAGAGAGAGGAAACTCAAGGAAGAGTCTCCTGTTTGTCTTAAGACCTGCTCATACTGGTATATTGGTGAGACTTTTCACCTCTCTGGTCTGGGGTTTCACACATGGCTCAGCTCAAGGCTTCATTCCTTTTTAATTTTTACCCTCAAATTCCTTAATGTAATGTTTTTTAAATTACGATAAAATTACTCTGTCTAATCTCTTACATTGTATGTTGCCAATTTGCTAAAAATGATTCCTTCCAATCAGAAATTCCACCATTACTTGATTTGTGTTTAATTTTACATGTACAGCCTTTGTTTTGCTTGCCTGTATGTTTCTTTTCTCTCCCTTTTCTGAATCAAACTCCTCTTTTGCTTTTTTATATTAAGAAGCAGTGTACAGAAGCAAAATCTTGCCTTCTCTGTTGATTCTTTAATTAATTGGAGCCAGAGTACTTTCCCCTGTCTTCTTGGCACTTTCAGGCTTTCTTAATGCTGAGATATGGATGGACTCTATGAATGGAATTTTTGAAGCAAGTTCCTAAAGCTTGTATCATTCTTGAAGGTCATGTGTACCTATTGTGAAAATGTGAAGCTGTATTTCTGAACCTGAAATAAATGATAACATTTGAAGGACTCCCCCCTTCCTCATTCTTGTATATATTTGAGTCATGTCTATGCTTATCAGTAAGATCTGAGACTTGTAAATATTTATAACTCTTTCGATCCTGTTGGTACCAATGTGGAGAATGATAGCATTTGGCATTACTGTCATTAATTTGGGGAAGGATGAGATTTTTAAAGGGAGCAAATTGGACAAATCAAAGGCAGGAGAGTGGGAAACATTTTATTCCTGATTTGAAGTCATCGTTGTACTAAGTTAAAGAAGAACACAAACCTTAGGCAGCTGGAGGGTACAAAGTGACACTTGCCAAGAAGCACCGTGACATTTTGCTATTGAAAAGGAAGTGATCCCGAAAAGCTAGGAAACAGAAAGATGAAGAATACTCTGCCCAAATTGTAGGTCTACAGAAGGCATTTCTGACAGAAAGTAATTACGTTCCTGACTCAACAGTTGGCCTCCATTGTTTATTCATTCGGCGTTGAGGGGAGAAGTTACCCCTTTCAGTTTCCCCAATATTAAGAGAACAGAAGAGTGTTCACTCTTACACACTTCCTTATCCTGAGTTTCCAGAGAACAGAGAAAGATTCCTTGTTACAAGAGTTTTGATGATAGGTCCCTTATCAACATACATAGACTCAGATTGTGCCGTCTAAAAGCAGGAGATGTGAAAAGATGAATTGGAAAGACTGTTGGGTTAATTCACACTTTCTGTTGTGATTTCTTTCTCATGTCTATACATCTTCCATGAGTGGAGCCATCAATGCCTTCAAAGGAAGCTTTTTAATGGAAGAAAGAGTCAGGATGCGAATCATTCTGTGCACTGTGCTGTGAGTGTGTGTCTTACCGCATGATTCTGTATTCAGAATAGTTCCTGGTAGAAATTACCAAAACCAAAGGACCTTATTGTAACTATCTGGCAAATTTCCATTTGTATTTTAAAAATAGTTCTGACATCAATGTAAGTATCTACTCAATTAGTTTTCAAGATTCTTGATTTTCAGCTGAAACCTTTAAATTTCACACTGAGAAGTACTAATTTCATCACACACCTGGCATTGCCACTTTTAAGACCACTTCCTGGTGTTCTTTCACACTGAGGCAGACTGATACTTAGAGTACATGCAAGAGATGTTGGCTAAAACTACAACCTTAATTTGAAGTTTCCCAAAGTCCATTCCATGAGATTTTAATAAGTTTTACACACACATACACCAAGGATTTCTTGATTGACTATACTTGGGAAATGATGACTATAAATTAGATGTTTCTTTACTGGAAGACTCTATAGAAGCTTTAATATCGGATGGCAGGGCTAGTGTCTCCATGTTTCTCAGATTTATTTGACCATCAATGCTTTGTTCATAGAGCATCTCACAGGACTAGCGCTCTGAGGTACATGTACTCTGAGGTACATTTCCACTAAAGGAAACACTGCTTTAGTGGCTTTAGGCCAGAGGGGAAAGGCATTGAGTGAGATTATCCCAGTACAGACTGTCACTAACACAAAGTTGGGTGATAAAATCAAATGTCATGGCAACTGGAGGTCCCAGCTTAGGACCATCCTCCTGGAGCTCTGATGCTTGGGGAGATCCAAGGAGGTAGGTCGCATAGGAACAGGGGGCATGAAAGCAGATAGAGACAGACATGCAATGAGTCCTAGGGGGGCATTGTGGAGGACTCAGATCACTTTCAATATTACCTTTTCTCTCTCGCCAAAAAAAGAGCTCCTTTGAATTAATTACATTACCCCCATTGTATTCTTGTAAAGGGAGGGATCTAGGTTGACTTAAAAGTGAAGATCAGCAGAAAACCATTTGAGAAGAACGCTTATTCTTACTGCCTTTGTTGTCTCACTTTCCCAAGCCTTCAGGCTCACCAACTGCTCTGGGATATTAAGTTATCTGAGTGATGGGCAAAGAAAACAAGCAGGGAATGTTTTGTGAGATTGTAACAGAAAAGAAAAAAATTATAAGGAAGACCTTCCCAGGGCTCTTGCCAGAGGAATGTCACCCTAGGAACAGCTTGCAGCACTGAGGTAGATCCAAGAGAATGTGGGTAATTCATCATTCTTCTTAATAATGGAGACTTTTATGTATGAATTATGCCCATGTTCCACACACAGCTTTTCCTACCACCTTACCTTCCTGTTTCAGCCAAACGATTCTCCGAAGTTGTTTTTAAGAAAGCTTAAGGAGGTATAACCTGAAATTATAATCTTGAGTAGGTAGAATTTGCTTGTATGGTGAATGCTAGTATGATGAGCTTTAATATGTGTTAGCAACTCAGTATCCCAACTCAGTGTTCCAAACTCAATACTTCGAGTTTTGTGTTAGAAGTGGCAATGGTATAAGGTAACTTTGTAGCCCTTCATATAAAAAGCCCCAATATTTTCTGCATGTGACCTTTAAGCACTTCAGCACTGTGTTAAGTAGTATGGAAAATTCTGGAAAAGAAATAGTAAAAACCCAAACTGCCGAGATCCGTAATAGAAGTAACTCTGAGCCAGTGTACGGTGTCATCACCAACAATGCTTTTTTGGCAATGAGAGGAAAATTAGATAAAGGATGAGTGAAGAGGGAAAGAAAAGAGCTAAGGGGATAGATGTCACTCTGCTGTTTGAAGCAAACATTCTAGCTGTCCATGAAATATATTCCAAGACATAAAGTTTCTGATCCTGTTTCTAGACTAGAACACCAAACTAGCTCAAACAGAAAAGTGCTTTGGCATATGCTGACAAAACGTCCCTTTAGCACTGTGGACTTGCGGTTCAGTTTAATGGCTCACCTCCCCACCCTGCTGAGGTAATTAAAGTGTTCTAAAGCCCCTTCAGAACTCAAAAATAGTTTCGGTTTGCTGGGCAGGTGATAAATCTCATTGAGCCTGACAGGAATTTCATTACACTTTCTTCATGAAAACACCAGGGATAACCATTACCTGGATCTTGCAGACCCCTCCCCACCCGCCCCCCGCAGTTGAAAGGTTACACACCAATAACAAGTTCTTCATCATTTAAATGGATAGGAGGCCTCCTTAAGTTCAGCCAGCTTAAAGTGGACCAAAGAAAAATTGGTCTTGGACTTTGGGGAAGGTAAGGTCATTTTTTACTGCTGCTCAGAAATAGCCCAGTCAGTATGGCTCCATTAACATCTCATAGAAGATGAAACAGAAGTTTGCTTTTGTTTTTGCTTTTGTTTTCTTGTAGACTTCATTGCACCACTCACTGAAGTGTTACAGAAGTAAGATGGAAGTGAGTATGTTGTTGAACACCTGGATGAGTAGCCAAAAAGGAGTCCCACAGGGAGTAGGGTACTGAACTAACCTGCCGTTCTATGGCTTGCTGTAATGTTGAGGTCATTACCAGTTGGGTTAGAAAGAGGAAATTAAATGTAGACTTCTGCTGGAAACCCGTGGGAAAGTTTCTTTGGGCCTGCTGTTTTCCTACTTACAGAGCTGTCCATTGCCATGTAGCGTTTATCGTATCTTCCCTAGCAGCCCATCATCCAGAGAGAGGCTGTTGTCAAAACGAAGCAAAACTCTGGATCCTTCTTTCACCACCAGTGGGCCTGACAAGATGCAAGCCAGGCTAGGGATACGGAGAAAGAGCCAGCAAACCAAATTTCATTTACCCTGGACCTGGTTCAGAATAAATAAGAACTTCAGTTGCACCTAACTCTAAGACAGAGGGAAACCTTACCCAAAAGCTTTGGGGTCACCATGGAACAGACATAGCCTCATAGTTTGCCTGGGCCTGGAAAGGCTATCACATCAGGATTTCACCTGAAAGAAATTCTTATTTACAAATCCTTTTCTCCAAGATCGACCCCAGATATTTTCTGCATTGTGATTACATTGCTCATTTGATCCCTTGCCGCCTTCTACTTTCCCTCATCTTAAAGAAATCTCACCTGTCATATTTCTATATCAACTCCCTCTCCCCCTATGGAGATTTCACAACATTTACTGAAATCTTTGGAAATAACCGAATGTCACAAAATCAGGGTTGGGAAACATACTCAAGTTATAAAGGTATGCGGCTCTTGTACTGTTCCCAGTTCTCCTGAATATGATTGCATGGATTTATCATTCCATGGTACAAAATAACAAGGTTTTGGAGTGGGCTCAAATGGCTCATACCTAGCACATGGCTGGAAGCCAGGAAACATCCTAGGAGCTGCTCACTATGCCATGTGATATTCTCTCATTTCCCCTGCATGTCTGCATCTGCATGTTTTCTGTCTGATTTGAGTTTGATTTTTCTGGGATATTTATGCATGCTGTTATTTGGATTTATTTTCTAATTTAAACATTGTTTTCTTCCTCTGCATCTGTGTTTTTCTTTTTCTTTTGTTTTATTTTGTTTTTTTGTTGTTTTGTTTTCACTAGGCGACCCCCTCCTGCAGTTCCCGGACGACCATCCTAACCCCCATCATTCATCTCCTTTTGTTTTCGACAATATGTCTATACTTGGTATTTAAAAGCCTTTCATTTGCACTATATGTCATATGTACATAAAAACTTTTATTTTTGATCCATGTCTATAATAAAAACAAAGTTTATTCTATATAAAAAATGAAACGTGTTCTGTTTCTTTTTCTAAAGAAGATCCGAGTTAAAATAGGAGTTTGTTTCAACTAAAACCACGTAAGGTGAAAAATACATAATTTGACCTTTTAAGGTGCTTAAATTGAAAATGATTGATTTTAAGTTCTTAAAGCATTGTGATTTGGGATAAAATTTGGTGGAGAAAAATAATCTATCTTCAGTTGAAATGTCTGTCCAACAGAAGAGTGAAACAAGTAAAAATCCTGGGTGTCTAGAAAAGACACAGAGGACTGAATAATTTCACTCTGCCCCCAGGAATCCCATTAATAATTATGATTGCACCAAGACCTTTTTTCTATTTTCATTATTTTTCTAGGAGATAAAATATGTATGATTATGGGAGAAATTGTTGGTCTGAAACACATCAATCTCATACTTTGGCAAATTCAGGGGGAAAAACACATCATCTGAATAAAAGTACAAGACAAGGAAATGTTGCCACCTTGAGAAGATTCTTAATGATGTCAGTAAAATACTGGAAGAATAGAATCTTTATGAGTTTTGGGGAAAAGACAACTTTTTTTATACTTTAATCCTCGAATGGTAATTCCAACAGTGAAATTCTAAGCTATCGTTAAAAACAAATCCCAAAGATTTATCCAAATAAAATGTTTATTATTAAGGTAATGTAGTCCATCCTGCCAAATATGTGATCTGAAGGCTCCCTAAAGGTTTGAGATTTAATTCAGAGCTTTCTTTTTGAAGATTTACTTGGTCTAAATTAAAATTTTGAAGGATCTCATCTTGGATGAGGTCACTTCTGAATGTGCCTCACTTTAGCATATGAAGAAAAAAACTATAGGACAGGAAAGTAAAGTACTGTTGATCAGGACTTGGTGGTCCACTCACTTCCTGGCTGACTTAGACAAGCCCTGGCAAAGAGAGGCAGCGCCGGAGATGTAGGCAGGAACCTCAGTTCAACCATGGGGGACCCTCACTACCAATACCCTTTCTCTGGGCTGTAAAACTCTTTTTTAAGGACTATGTTCTCCTCCCCAAAATGCAAAAGCAGTTTATTTCTCAGGTGAAAACTTTCATATGGCACATTACGTTGGTGTGTACTTGCATCTCAAGTTCAGTGACTGCGAGTTAGAAGCGCTCATGACTAAGGAAATTCAAAGGCGCCAAAGCTGGGGATCAACAGAAGCTCAAGTTTACCTGGAGGCGGCTGAATTGATGCAAAATATCACACAGCATGCAGTTTGTTGCCCTTCCCTTCACCTTCAGTCCAGGCGTTTAATTCCTTTTAATCAGTATTCTTATAGGGTAGCTTTCTCATCTGATAGCATGCTCATCCCAACAGACCCGGTTTTCCTGGATTATATCACACCATCTCCGCAAACACAAAACAGAGGTTGTCAACAGGAAGGTTTTTGCCAATTCATCTTTTTTAAGTGTTTGGTACTTTTCCACTTTGTCTTAACCTTGAACTTATTTTTATGCGCAGTGTTACACCATTTAGATGTTTAAAACTTAGACTGACCTGATGACCATGAGAACGTAAGGCTCGAGTCATGGCAGAATGAAATGATACCCTGGCGATCTTACTCGGTCTCCTCAACAACTAGGTATGGCCCCTTCCTCACATTCGATAGGCGAGAAGAAAGGGGGCCTCCTCTTCGAATGGGAGGGGGAAGGAAGCAGCCTGGAGTAAAATTAAACTATGCTGAGGTTTGTTCATATTTACCGCTCATAGTGTTTCTGTGTTTCATAACATCCCCTTCCTCAGCTCTCCCACCTCCACCCTCAATATTGGATAGAGAGCTGAAGAAGTATAGTTGAACTGTACTGACTCAGGATCTTCGGGAGAAACAAACCATTATATCTTTAGTAAACATAATATTTCTTAAGTATTCTCATCCCTTTATTTATGCATCAAACATTTCTTGAATTTATAAGAATGTCCTAGTTACTGGGAACACCAGAGAAGAAGCAGGATAAAAGTAGCTGACAAAATAGCTAAATAAGCAATTCCAATATAAGCTGTGACAGGAGAAAATTTGGGTCCTTTTTTCCAGGGAGAACTGTTACCGACTTCCATGCTGAAGCAGTTATTTGAGTCCTAGAACCAGATTATCTGCTTGACCCAAAGCCTGCTAACATTCCAGAATGTGGTGATTTTGACCTCTGACAAAGAAGGGAACAATAGAGCTCATTTCAGCCAATGAGAAACCAAATTTTTCATTTCTAATGGAATAGTATAAGACTCTGAATCACATAAGTGTTGGTTGAGAAAGACATAGTGCTATTGAAAGTGAAGTAGTCTGTTAACTTTGCTTTGGCTTCTAACAAAAAGGTTTTTGATTTAGAAGATACCCTGTAGCAGTCTCCCACTGGATGCAGTGAGGGGAATGAGAATCCCCGAGTCTCCAGCTAGAAACACCCAGGACACCTAGGAGATGGAGAAAAGAGAACTAAAGGTAGGAAAAAATAAACAAAACGACCCATGCTTTCCTTGGGGAGTTCCACTGTTAAATAAATGTCTGTAAGCCTTGGGAGCCACATATACAGTGAAGGGTGTTTCAGCAAACATCCTAGAAGTTGAAATCCAAGAGGAGATAAGGAAATAACCTCAGCTGTTCATGTACAAACATGGATACCTTCGGTGGGTTCAGATCCTGTACCATTCAGTATTCTTTATCCCAGAGTTTGAAAAAGACGGTACTTGCCAACATCTGTTTTATAACTCAGCACTAAGCATGATTCTTTAAAAAAAACTCAGAAAATGGATGTTGCAATCTTTAGTCCAGTTCCATGAGATTCACAGTCTTCACAGCTGTAAGTCCATCTTAAAGACATGAACCTCATCCACAGAAAGAAAAGATTGCTGAAAAAGAAAAAAAACTTCTATACCCTTTATAATACTACAGAGTCTATATCTGAATAAATCAAATGGAGCTTATGCTACCACATCACTGTATGTCCCCCATTTAAAGAGACATACCGGCTGCCTTCACTACCATAATATATACCTATTTTTGTTTGTTTGTTTAATACTACAAGTTTCTATCGAATTGCAATACTGTCAACATTTAAGATCGGATGGCAGGTTGTTGGATGAGTCAAGACGATAAACTGCTACTCTCAAAGTGTTCTTAATCTAATCACATTTTACAATACTTTATATCAGGTTTTGATTCTCACTGCAGTTCACGTCTTCAGTGATCCTCTTGAACACGAGCCATGAGCAGGCAGAGAATAAAGAAAGCCTTAGCCTCTGGCCCCCAGGAGCCAAAGAGACTTAAGAATCCTCAAGACAGTAACAGAGAAGTCACTGAAGTGGGTCCTCCGTCTCAAAACAGCTGCTAACAGACTAACAGAGGATATTTTTGAAGCTCCGTGTAACACAGTGGAAAAACTAGCCTTTCAGATTCTTTTTTGTTTTTGTTTTTTTAGTCTTTTGGATTATTAAGGGCTAGCTTTTCTTCCCCCAGCCCTCCTCTCTGTGGCTGTATTTCAGTTAGAGCCAAGGAGATACTTACCTCTGCCTGCTGCTGTTTTCTCTTTTAAAGACAAAAATACTCTTAGCCTCATACACAGTAGCTGCCTGGGGCCTAAAGATCTGTTTATTCTGCAATTTAGAAAGAGTGGGAGGCCCACGGTGTTCTCACCAACCAGAGTCCAAATGTTCCATGGGCCCCGCACAAGGCCACGGGGCCGTCCTGGAGCGTGAGCCATGTGCCAGCGGAGCTTGGGAAAGCAGAAGCAACTCCTCAAGACAGCTCTCTCAGGGGCCCGAGGGGACAGTATCCCTCGACCTCAGCACTGGTAAAATCAATGTGCTCCAACACCCCAGCAAAAGTATGGTCAAGAGATTGGAGAGCTAGTCTGTTTAGGGCACAAGATCTCACTCAGGCTGATCCTGGGTGTCATTTGAAACCCAGGTGCCAATTGGCACTGGATGGTGACAGAAAAGCCCATTTGCCTTTCTAAGCCCCTTTCTCTGGCACTCTTAGCCCTGAGGCACCTGACTGCGTGAGGAGGCACCAGTACCGTGGAGTTGCCAGGCCCCAGGTGCCGAGCAAATGTTGGGCTGTTGGGAAACAGAACTACCTTATCTCTGGGGAGTCCTCCTGTTAATCACAGTAATAGATCTGGGAAGAAAATGGTGTTTTGAGTTGGCTGGTGATTGCCACTGTTCCCGAGGTAAACAAGCCAACGTTAATTGCACCTGTGAGTTGTAAAAGAAGAAAGACACCAAAAGCAGTGGCATGGTCTAAGCTAGCTCACTCCTGCAGAACTTCAGCTGTTTCTACTCTGCCTCTCGCCTGCAGCTGAGCTCGCCAGAGCCCTCTCAGTGGTCAGAGGAGCGTCCCTCCTCAGGCCTGATGGTTCCCAGGACCTTGGTCAAACCCTGGCTCTCACTTCAGCTCTGATCACTTTCCCCAGAATCCAACTTTCTAGAACACTACAAATGGCCCTGCCCCACTGTTGGAAGTTTGCATGGTTCTCGGGAAATTAGTCATTAGCCCCACAAGGCTCTTGTCAATATGTCCATTACCCAGAGAATCAGCACATGAATTCCATTAGGGAACAATAAAAAACATGTCCGTGATGATATGAGGATGGCTGCACACCAAGACCACACCTCCTTTGAGGTAAAAAGGAGGCCCCCAGAAATCTCGCCAGCCCTACCCACCAACACTCATATTCTCATCGTCTGCCTTGAGCCTGCCGGGACTTACATGGCTCTTTATCCCAGCCTAGGTCAGTCCGCCAAAAAGCCCTAGACTGCTGGGTCGCTGTCCTGTATGGAGATTGGAGGACATATCCATTCCATGCTCTTCTCCCCACCTCTCCAACTTCTGAAACCTTTACCCTGTACCCTCTATAATTCGCTGCCCATGATCAGTAAACTTCCCCTAAATCTTCAACCTGTCTTCTGGATGTGTCCGTCACCTACTTTCTCTAGCAGGACAGCTCTAAGCGTACTGCTTTCCGGCAGCCTTCTCCAAAGGGGGTGCTTGTCTCCCACAGCCCTTGTACTGCTGAGCCTCACGTGGGGTAGGTATCCTTGTTTCTCATTTTTGCTTTCAGACCATTCATCCTTCCTCCTCCGTAAAACCTTCAGCTTTGAACCTCATGCACCAGATTATAGCACATACCCCTCATTGTTGCACTTATCTACCAATCTCCAGTTCATTCTCTCTTATTTCTTGATGATTTTAGCTCCTGTTTCCCTGTCATTGTTTCCAGTACCACTCTTGTCTTAATTCTCAGGGATTTCTACCTAAGTGTAGGTATTCCTTCCAACACCGCCCCCCATCTCACTTCTCATTTCCTTGGACTTCACTCCTCCAGTGACGTTGCCCTCCACCCTACCTCAGCTGCTCACTCCCAAAATCATAACCTTGTCTTTATCTATTCTCTGACCTTTACTTCCCGTCTTCCAAACCCCTTGAACCTCCAATCCATTGACCTTTGCCCTGTCCCTTACCTCCCCGTCCTTCACCCTTCTTGAGGGTCACTCTCCTTCTTACCTAACTTAAATTCCACGGTCAACCATTATAATCAGGCCCATGCATAGCTACCGTTCTCCCTTGCCCTTCTCTCAATCTGCTTAATCACCACCCTGGGTAAATTCAATTCTCCGTCTACTCTAGTTTGCACTCATGTAGCTGTACATGGTTAGGAAAATGCACACACAACCCACACACAACGAAGCTTCACTTGAAATTCATGACTACCATTCTCAAGAGAGCCCTTACTACTGCTGGGCAATTATACTATGCATCCCTAGTTCATTCACTCTCCCCATGTCCTGAACTGTTTCATACCTCCTCACTTCATCATTTCCCCCTTACTCTCACATCTCAGCTGATTCTTTGCCTCCTACTTCCCTGAGAAAATTGAAGCAATCAGAAAAGAATTTCCAAAGATTCCCATCACCTGATTTATCCACTAACCATCTACCCACTTACCAGCATCTGTGTCTATATTCTCTGCCTTCCCACTATGTTACCATAGATCAACTATCCCTTCCCATCCTAAAGCCAGTCCCTCCACTTGTGCAATAGATCCCATCACCTCTCACCTGCCCAAGAATATTGCCCCAGCAATTAATTCTTCCCTTTCTCACATCAAATATTACTTTCTACTGTTTCATTTCTATCACTATACAAACATGCTGTCATTTCTCCTATCTTAAAAATAAAAAGGTTTCTTGCCCTCACCTCCCCTTTCAGTTTCTGTCCTATTTCCTGTTTCCCCTTTGACGTAAAACTGCCAGAGTTGCCTGTACTTGCTGCTCCAATTTCTCTTCTCTTATTCTCTCTTAAATCCACTTCATATAGTTTTTATTCCCACAACTCCACAAAAAAAAAATGTTCTTTTAAGGGACACCAATCACCTCCTCCTTGCTAAATCCGATGGTCAATGCTCAGTCCTTGCTTTCTTTTCTTTTTTCTTTTTTTTTTTTTTGCAGTACGCGGGCCTCTCACTGTTGTGGCCTCTCCCGTTGCGGAGCACAGGCTCCGGACGCGCAGGCTCAGCGGCCATGGCTCACGGGCCCAGCCGCTCCGCGGCATGTGGGATCTTCCCGGACCGGGGCACGAACCCGTGTCCCCTGCATCGGCAGGCGGACTCTCAACCACTGCGCCACCAGGGAAGCCCAAGCCATCAGTTTTGACTGGACTTCAGCTGTCAGGCTAAGTAGAGGATCACATACTACTATTGCAGTATTGGGTTGCTTTCTTGATTTTTCAGATTTTGATCTGATTACAGTTGATCACCCCTTCTTCCTTGAGTCATCTGCACTTGGTTTCCAGGACTCTAAACTCTTGATTTTCCTCCTGTCTCAGTGGTTGTGCTTTCCAAATCTTTTTGCTTATTCTTCTCTCCAACCTTTTACTTTGGATTTCTTAGTCCTCTGTATATGTAAACTTCCTTGGTGATGTCATCCAGTCACGTAGCATTCAATGCCATTTATATACCAACAAGTCTTAAATTTATATCTCAATCCCATACATTGCTCCTAAAACCCAAACTCATATCTTCAACTCCCTACTCAACATTTCAGTTTGGATGTCTACATTTCATACCCTACATGCCTCAAACTGAATTCCCAATCCTCCTCCCCAAAATCTTTATCCGTATCCCCTTGGCCCCCATCTCAATTGATGGCATCTCCATCTTTCAATTTGTTCAGGCCAAAAACCGTAAGAGTCACTTACGATTCTTCTCTTGCATCCATACCCTACATCTAATATGTCAGGAAGACCTTGACTCTACTTTCAAGTTATATCTAGAATGTGACTATTTTTCACCACTTCCTCTGCTATCACTCTGCTCTGAGGCACTGTCATCCCCTGCTTGGATTAATATCAGAGCCTCCTAATGCTTATTTCTGCTCTACTTTTCCCCACAGCAACCAGAATGAGCCTGTTAAAATTTATGTCAGATCATGTCCCTCTTTTTCTCCAAGACCCTCCAGTGTTTGCCATCTCAGAGTAAAAGCCAGAGTCCTTTTAATAGCCTACAATGTCTAGGTGACCCGGCCTCCCACTTTCCCTCTCTGGCCTCCTCTTCTGCTCTCCTTTATCACCCCACCTTGGCCACTCCTGGCTATTCCCCAAACATGCCATGCAGTCTTCTGCCAGGGCCTTTACAGCAGCTCTTCCCTCGGCCTGGAACTCCCTTCCCCTGAGAATCTGAATAATTCCCACACCTCCTTCCAATCTTTGGTTAAATGTTACCTTTTCCATAAGACCTACCCTGACCCCCTTACTGAATACCATTGCTACTTTTTTCTTCTTTTTTCAATAGCATTTGTTACCTTCTGCTTATGTTTATTGTCTCTCTCCTCCTGCTAGAATGTAAGCTCCATTAGGTCAAGGGAGTTTGTCACTTTTACTCGTAGGTGTATCTCAAGCATGCAGGACAAACAGTATCTGTCATGTAGTTAATGTTCAGTAAGTATTTGTTGAATGAATAAATTTCTGAGGCTAAACATCATAAAATGCAAATGGTAGAAGTGAGTAGAGGTGGTCCTAGGTGGACAATACATTTTTTAATAAATAGATGTTGGAGGAAGAGAATAAGGGATAAAGGGGATGATGAGGGGCTTGCTAAAGCATTAAAAGCGACTGCCTACCAGTTAGCCTTTAGCCCTAGGTGCAATTCAAGACACATTGAATTTCATTGTAAAAGGGAACATCAATAACTTCCACAAGATGGCACTGTGTCCAGTCCTGTTTTCCCGCATTCGAAGGGTTTGAAATACCGTAAAATTGTGTGACTGATGCCCTCTGCTGGCTTGTTTTTGTTTTTCTTGACCTTGAGCCTTCGGCTTAAAGATGTAAATGATGGCTCCATATGCTTCCTTGAACATGCTCAATGTGATTCTTACATCCATAATTTAAGCCAGCTGGCCAAAAGCACACTCAAAAGTTTATAGTACTGACACAGCATACAGGCATAACACTGACACCGATTTGATTGCCACACAGAACCACTGTGGTGTGGTGACACTCAGATCCCTGCAACGCATTCTAGCCGCATGCCAGTCATGCATCACGCCCAAATATCAAGCACACGTGCTGCCTTGTGGCTCTACCTGTCCTTCATCCTTCCATCTCAACTACAATCCCTGGTACCATTTTGGAAAGATAGGCAACACTGCCTTCCCATTCCTCCCTCCTTGCTCTCAATTGCCACCACCACCCTCCAGCCTTCCTTATAACTTAGGATGACAAGAAACAGAGCTGGGAGGAAGGGGTACATCTTCTTATACAGGCAAGTATTTGACAAGTTGGGATTTTAATTCCAAAGCTACCCTAACGCTCTCCCCTTCCCTGCCCTCCCCGACCTGCCCACATACACACACCGTAATACTCTCTGGAAATTTAGATCATTAATATCATATTTGTACCCTTTCAGTGTGGTTTAAATTTAAAAGACTGACTGGATTACTATATTTAAGTGATAGGTAACTTTCCCAAGAACTGTCACATTAGGTCATACCAATTGTTAAGTAGGCCTGCATCCCTATGCCAGCAGCAACCCAGAGAAGCATGCCATAAGTGAGCCTCATCATCCTTCAGGTAGCAACACCTAAAGGCTTGGGATTTCTTAACATTTATTTATTTGTTTGTTTGGTTGTGCTGGGTCTTAGTTGTGGCATGTAGGCTTCTCTCTAGTTGTGGCACGTGGACTCTAAAGCACGCAGGCTTAGTTGCCCCTCAGCATGTGGGATCTTAGCTCCAAGACCAGGGATCGAACCCACATCCCCTGCATTGGAAGGCGGATTCTTAACCACTGGACCACAAGGGAAGTCCCTTAACACTTTCTTACAAGACAGTTATGACTTTTTTATGTGCGTTTTTTCCCAAAACATTTTGGAACCCATTTATATCCCTGGCTTGTGAAACTTCTTAGACTTACATGTAGACAGTGTATAAAATTATTTTTTCATTTGTCTTAAATTTGCTCTGTTCAAATTTCAAAGGGTGTCTCCTCCTATAAGTCATGATTTGGTAGGCAAATAACATCCACTTTCACCCTTAATAGTTTTATAGAAATGACTGTATCTCTTTCGAGGCTTCCTTCCAGGCTGTGGTGTTCTATTCTCTAATCTGTTTTCATAGGCCAGCTTCCTTTCCCTCTGATTCCTACCATTTTGGTTATTGCAGTTATCCTTCTGTGATCTAATTCCACTATAGCCTGGTTGTGAGGCAACCAATTCTGTACAAAGAATTCCAAACACAAAAGCACTGGATTCTATTCTCAGTAACCTTCTAGATAATGCCCAGAATTCTGAACCAATGTCCTTCAGATACTACACATGGAACACCTTAGCTTGGGTGTACCATCTCAGGTGCCTTGAACTTAACATGCTTCATTCTTATTTTCTTATCTACTTTACTTCCAAACCTGTTCTCACATCTGTTTTCTCATGGTATAGTTACTAGAAAGAATCCACTCAAGGCGAAGCCTCCCCCCACCCTGCCAGTTCTCTTTCCCTCCCATTGTCCAACATGAATTTACCAAGTTCTGAAAATCTCTCTAATCAGAATCGACACCTCCTTGGTGCAGTCACCACCCTTAGTCTAGACCCTCATTTTTCACTCTTACCACAAGAGCTTCCCATGCTCAGCCTCTGTAGTTCAGCCTGAATCCTGCTACCAGAATTTTATAAACACACACACACACAAGTGTGTTTGGTGGGAGCCCTATATCCCTTTTCAAAAGCTCCTTAATTTGCCATTGACTCCAGGATCCAGGAATTCAAGGTATTCACCACGCTCAGACCTCAGCCTCTCACCGCAGCCCGTCCATTCTGCACTCCCCTCTCCTGCCAGGATGAGTCAGGCCCTGTGCACCTGGACATACACACTGTTCACTCCGGTTGGAATATTCTTCTCCCCACAGTCACCTCTTTTCTCTTTGAACTGAATCTGCTGCCCCACCCTGCACCCTCACATCCAGCCCATAACACCCCATCCCCTGCCACCTCCACGGGGAACTTCTGCAACCATCAGACTGCAGAGGATCAGGCCTCGGGTAATTCCAAATACTATTGTGTGGAAGAGCTGAACATGACAGCACAGGCACATTCATTCATCCCACTGAGGAAGTATTTTTGAAAGGGATTCAAATGTGGGCAACTCTCTGCTCACCAACGTGGATGCAGCTGCTATGTGAGTTCCCTAAAGTTGATCATTGGAAATCCATTCAAATAAGGAAAGTGTATTAAAACATTAAAAAGCAAAAGCTATTTTATACAACTCTTTACTATATTCAACCACTAAGCCCTGGCCCCATTTCTGATGTGGACTAAATAATAATTATAAGCCAATTCTGGTCAGTCAAGGCATGCAGAGTAGTGGTTACCCTCTTTGGACTGGGCATGCTCTCCCCATAGTTCTAGCTGCCATTAGTCCCACAAAGCATGCCAGCTTCAGCTGCTCGTATTGTTGACCTGGCTCCTAAAGGTCTCTGCCACCCTGGCCCCCATACATCTTTTGCTTGCTTGAATCCCACCTGACCTCTAAGACTAAGCTCAAGTGCCATCTCCTCTAATAAGTATTTCCTCATTACTCCAGCTAATTTGACCTCCAGCCTCTTTGAAGTCCCCCAACATTTTGCTAGTGTATTATGACACATCATACGCCCCTTGTAGCTAGTTGCATCCATGCTTCATTAAGAACTAAGTGGAAACTGTGAGTCAAGGTTAAGTGACCAATTCTGTGATCTCAGGCCACAAAACTGGACACATCCAGGGTTCTAGGATTTGAGCTGCAGATAAATAATAGAGCCTGCATTTAGTTCACTGAAAAAGGTAAAAGTGACTTTATATGCACACACATTCTCTTATTCTCTCTTCATGTCCCTTCTATCTGCCTTCTGCTCACAGAAAAAATCATAAGACAATTTGATGGATGTGTTACTTTTTTAATAAATAGAAACCACATCATTTCATTTGTTACAGAGAATAATAATGAGAGGCAATAATTCAAGAGGGCCCCAGGAAGCTTTTTCATCGACAAAGTAACAGAAAGGAGAAGCACCTTCACTGCCCAAGCCTATGGGTAATTTTTTTCTTTTGATTTCTGATCTCCCACCCACATCATTATGCCACTTCCAGAATGGAACTCTGCCTTCAAATCTCCTACTAGTTGGAAGGCTGGTCTATCAGCTTGTCTCAGTAACGGAATGGAGGTCCCTAACTCAGCTGAGGAACCTCGACAAGTCTTCTTTGATTTCAGCCTCATCCCAAGGCCCATGAATGTTTTCTTTAAAAAGCTGCAGGCGAATGAGGTAGAAAGGGCAGAGACATGAGATGGAAACCAGCAGAAGGGCAAAGAGTATGGCTCCCACAGCACTAATGGACAGCAGGCCTCCCAAGGCTGAAAATGCAAAAAGCAGTGTGACTCCCACATAGCTGTGGGGAGTACATGCCTTCAGTTTCTTCTGTAACATGGGCCATAGGGCAAAAATCTGGATGGCAAATGTCACCATGACGAAGGCATGTAGGGACCGGGGCAGGCGCGAGGCAAGGCAGACAGAAGCAAAGATGGCCATGTTCAAGGACAGTGTGCTGGATACAATGGCACCATTGGCACCATAGTCAAAGAAGATGAGGTGGCCTAACAGCATGAAGACTGACATGGCATAGATGGTGTCAGTGCTGACGGACTCTGTCAGAGTCTTCAGCACCGGCGAAAAGCCATATGTGAAAGTTATGAAAACTAGGGCACTCTTCAAGTCAGCCCACCGGGTCCGCCCACTCTTCTTCCGTCCTTCACCTCCATCAATGAGATCAAACAAAACATAGCCAATCAGTGAAGAAGCCAGGCCGGTCCCAAAAAGCCAATGGGGAGCCAGAAGACCCTCATCCATATACCACCAGATAACCACAAAAACACAGACACTGCACAGCTGCTGTATCACCACACTGGACTCAAATACCACAGCCCAATATTGGTATTTCCGGGCATAGATGTTCTTACGGAGCTCTTCCAGGAAACTCTGATCCACATAGTTATCAGGAAAAGGCTGTCGCTCATACAAGACCTTCTGCCATCTGGCCTCTTTGGTGTTAGTTACAGGCTGGGCACACATTATCCTTTCGCTCAAACCCAGGCCAGTTCAATCTCCCTTGCAGAAGTCCATGTGGTTCTCGATCTTTATAAAGTTTTGAAATAAAACCTCTCTGGAAATTCCATGCTGAGCTGTGGGTGATATTGTACCGACTTTCCCTTGCTTTCAAAGGCAGCAACCCAGGCTAGGCCTACAGGAGACGAGTTTGTTCTCTGAGGCAGGACAGTACAGCTAAGTTCCTAGAAAAAGAGAGACTATGAATCTATGAAAGTTGTGACAGGTCAAGGGTAGGACTGAGTTAAAATCAAACCAACTTATTGCTTTATTAGAAGTTGATTAGCAGTCTGAACAGAATACACACGGTGGCCATCTTATAATTATGGATATTAAAATTTCATTTCAGATTTTACATTATAATCCCTTGTCAGCTATCACTTATGGAGTGCTCACTATGTGCTAAGAGTGTTACGTAGCTTCTTTCGGTTAATCTCCACAACCTTGCAAATTAGTATCAACCTCACTGTAACTAGTAAAAAAGCTGAGACTCAAAGTGGTTAGGTAACTTTAGCCCAAGTTAACAGTGGTAAATAGTGGATCCAGATTTCAATGGAAATTCTGCCCCAAAGCCTGTGCCTCTAAACCAGTTCTTAACTCAGGAGTTCACATATCCTTGAGGTCTATAGATGGGCTTCAGACCGTTCAAAAACACTGTCAATGCATACTTGTAGTTATAATTTATGCAAATTTCTAGGATTAGGTTCCAAGCTTTTATTGGGCTCTCAAAGGCATCTGTTACTTAAAATAAAAACAAGTTACCGGTCTAAAGACAAAAGTAAACCTCACAATACAGAAAGATAAGAGCTTTATGGTTTATCTAACCAAAACCAAGGACTCAAGATTCTTAATCCGTTAACTGAGCTTAACATCCTTTAAAGAGCTATCATCCTACTTATTAACGCCGAAACTCGGGAGGATCACAGATAATGATACCCTTTTCACACTGGGAAAACTATGAGTCAGAAATACCAAGTTCATCCAGCAAGTCTGCGAGGAAAATTCTTATTGCCCGACCTAATTTCTTCCATAGAGAGCACGATAGGTTTCGCATCACAAGCCAGACACCCTGAGAGCCCCCCTCACTGCAGCAGGGAACCCAGCCCGGGGATCTCAAGGCCGCCGCGGGGGCTGGAGGGTCAGAGGCGCCGAAAAGGGCAACGCCCGCCCGCAAGGCGGAGGAGGGGGCGGGGGTGGGGCAGGGTAGGGCGTCCCCGCGGGCGCCCTACTCCCCCTCCCGGGCCTCCCCCGCCCGCCGCCGCCCCTCACCCGGCCTCGAGCCTACGGGGGATGGCGGAGGAAGCCCGGACACACTGACTCCCACTCGGAACCCACCTGCCCGCGAGTTCGTAGGTGTGCGCGGCAGCGGGAGAGTGGCCGCCCGCCTCCTTCCCCATCCGGGGCGCCGGGGTCATGTCGGCGGCCGAGCACTTCCGGGGCTGCCACAACCTCCGCGGTTAGAGCGCCCTTCCTCGGCCTTCGCGGCCGCTGCTGCTCCCTCCTGGCCGCTCAGAGGAACTTCCGGCTCCTATCCCGGAAAGAACTCTCTGAGCCAGGAAAGCGGATGCTCAACGGGGAGACTGGGACGTAGCGTCCGAAGGGCAAGGGAGAGAGGCTGGGCTGAGAGAAGAGAGATTATAACGGCTACTTTGATGGAGCTCCTATTATGAACTCAGGCCCTCAGCTGGGGACTTCCCATGCATCCGTGCATCCACTGGACACATATTCACTAAATATCTACAGGTATCAAGCACTGTTTTAGGTGCTAGTGGTAACAGCAGTGAACAGAACAGACAAAAATCCCTCCCCTCATGAAGGTTTCTCTCTTGTGCATTGACCTGTAAAGTGATGATATCGTCCTCCTCTCATGGAAGACAAAACTGAAGCTCAGAGAGGTTGTGATTTTTCCAAGGCCATACAGTTGGGAAGTGGATTAACCAAGATTAATATCCAATTGTCTATAGCTTCAAAGTGCAGTTCTTTCCTCTGCCTCCTAGAAGGGATGAGGGTGGAGGGCCCCATGACTGAAAACAGCCAGACACTTTGAATAGGTGCTAATGTTCAGCTGAGGTCATGGAAATACAAGCAGATGCATGAACAGATGGGAGTAATGAAGAAGCAAAGGGATATAGTAGAATACAAGATGTAGTGGACACAAAAGTCAGAAAACCTAAATCCACTCACTAGCTGTGTGACTCAGCAAATCACACTGTCTAAGCTTTGATTTCTTCATCTGTAAAATGGAGATAACACTATTTCCTCTTGGCTACTTAATGGGAGAGTCAACAGGGTCAAATATGAAACATAAAAATGCTTTGTAAAGTGTTGACTGCTGTGTAGCTGCTATTAGCTTACTTTGATCATCCTAATGATGGAAATAGCCGAGTGCAATAAACCCTGCAAGATGATCTCTTTCCATTTCCTTCCAGGTTTCTGTTCCAAGATTTGACAAGATTCCGTGGTTTAGTGAGGCCAGCCTCATAAACAAGCCATTAGCGCTCAGCCTCCCGAAAAGGTAATAGCTCAGCCGCTGAGGGCAAAGGTTTCAAGCAAGGTCTCATGGAAGATGATTTCTTAAGGGTTAAGGGCAATCATCTGAGGGGAACAGCTGATCAGTTGAGAGACATTAGTCAGGTGCTCAAAACCCAGAAAGGGCCAGGGTTTCTAAGACAAAAGTGAGCCCTGACAATTGGCCTGGCTGGAGGAGATAAGACCTCAATTAACCTCCCTCTGTACCACCACCACTTAACAATGCAAGAGAATTTTGCCCATGGACACTGCCTTTCAAAAGACTTCTGTCCTCTTCATCATCTTTTCTCCCTGCTTTAGCTTGAAGTTTTAAAATTTTAACCATCAAAAGTCTAGAACCATAAATTCCTGTCTTTACAGAGTAGCAGCTTCCTATATTTAAACTTTGAGACAATCTCCTCCAATCTCACCAGTCCTGCCCTTTCAAACTAACTGCTATGGAACACGTTTCTATTTTTCAAAATTGGGGAAATTCATGTGTAGGGAGCTGCCACTTGAAATAAGTGGGTTTCCTCATTCCTCCCCCCTTTTTGATCCCCAGGTGTAGTGATATACCCCAAGGGGGGATGAAAGGAAGGGTGAGTGTGAAAGCTAGAAAGATTATGCTCTCTGAAAGCAGTCCTTCCTCCTGTTGGTAACTGTCACGTACCCTCCTGCCCATGGATAAATGACTCTCCATGAGGGATATCCCCTCCACATCCCCACTTCAATAACATGTACCTTTGCTTTGTCTGCTGCAATTTAAAACACCACATTCTTAGTAAGCAGCTAAACAACTTTGTGTATTTTCAGAGCACCTATGAAATGTTTGTTGCTCGATTCTGGGTTTTTCTTTTTTTCCATAACTTTGAATATATCTAAACTCTAGCTAATGTCTTAGTATAAAGCAGGCAATCGGAGATTGAATAAACCCAAAGGCTTATTTACTAAATAAAAACACAGGTAACATAGTTCTTATTAAGAGTTGTTAGCAGTTCAAGGATCACCATGAGTAATGACAATTTAGCACCTTTTAATTGGAGGCAGGGTACAAACTCACCTAACAACGGTAGTCAGATGGTCGGCATAAATGAATAGAGCTGGCCAAAGGGAACTGTAGTGAAGGGGAGATCACCTCCCTTCAGGATTGGGACTGCCTGCAGGTATGTGACCCCAGTGGCCAGATCTGCTGGGTTTTCCAACAATAGCAGAAATCTGGATTTTCATGTGAAATGGCTCGTGTCTGACATCGAAATAGGGTAACACTCCACTATCCCATCCCACCCCAGCCCCTTAGACTTGCCCCTGCAGCCAGGAGCAAAGCATCCCTATGCGTGGCTCTCTCACCCCCAGCTCCCTTTTTCCTTGATTGTACAAACCTCTGGTAGGGGGTGGGGAAGGGACTCAGGGTGGGGGGCTTGAAAAAGGCAGGCCCAGAGCACAACGGATCACCCTCAGAACTTGCTCGCTTTCACAGCCAGACCCCCGAGTGTCAGAGGGGACGGCCAGCTGAGAAGGGAAAGAGTAGTTTTTCCTGCAGCCAGACATGCCTTGAGCTAGTTGCAAGGAGAAATTACCTCACATGGTCTGCTGAAGCTCTACTCATGTCTGTACTGGGAGGATTTGGGCAGCAATCTCAACTCTTGTTAAGAGACATGGCGCTTATCTACCTCGCAAGAATTCTAAGACGACTGGACAGCACCTGTGAGGTGCCCTGAGCTTTCAGAAGGACAAGATAGAAATGGAAAGTCTTTTGGAAGGATGCTTTAAGTATCAACAGTTCCTAAGGATTGGAAACTCTTCATGTGGCCAAAGCTCTGAGTTCCAAGCTGTTTATTTTCGGCAAAACCCTTTTTTGAGAACTTGGTTAGAAAGTTCTGAATGTGCTTTAAGTATTACCTAGCTTTGGACAGGCAATTCCAACACAGAACAGTCTGAAAAAGAGAAAGGAACATTTAGCGAAATGTGCTCAGAGCACCCCTAATTGTGAGCTCTGGAAACACACCTACAGGCTTGGAGGAGGTGAGACCTGGGTCTGAAGATCACTGCCTACAGACCACTTCCTTCCAGGAGGTCTCTCTCAGGTTGGCCTGACTGTGCTGAGCCACACCCATCATCAGTCTCAAAAGCCCTCAGGTCACACCGGGTCCTGTTTGTTTGAGATTATTGTGTGCTGAAGCAGTTCCAAAGTGGCCTCTGGTCTCTCCTGGTCAGCATTTGGGTGTCAAGTCCAAGGCCAACTGTTCACATATCAAAGACAAAGGCAGTGAAGTCAGACCTGGGTCAGACCTGCCTCCCCACTCTCCCAGGGCCCAGGAAAATAGTGGGAGAAATAAAACAAGAAATGCCTCATGGACCCCAAACTCCCTGCGCATGCCTTTGTTATAAATGAACAAGGGACAGTGAAATCTTTCCTCATAAGAGAGGAGAGATGTTGTTGGCAGGACTACCAGCGTTCCGAGTGAGTTTCCATTTCTAGGGAGGCCGGGCCAGGCACAGGGCTGTACACACAGGCTGTTTACAATGCTCAGGCCCCCTGCACACCCTGGCTCCTTACGCTGTAATAAAATGCACCACAGCAGCCAGCAGGGCGGGTCACCCTGGGAAGAGAACTGATGTTATCTCTGCAGCATCTCTGCCTCACCTTCTGCCTGGAAAGAAGGAATGTTCCAGGGGAAAAGTGTAGTTGGAAGGAGATGTTTCATGGGAGGAAATGGATGGATTGTTTCAGGTTGCAGGGACAGAAACTGAGAAAGCAGGGCAGGCAGGAGAGGACTGCTTTTGTTAAATATCAATTAAATATCCATCTGCTTTTCTGAACAATTATTTTCTTGCCTTGTTTGCACACTCTCTGACAATCTAGAACTGGCATTGGTTAGTTCAAAACCAAAGGGACAGAGAAGCCAGAGTGACTAAAGAGGGAAAATCTTGTGGCAGCTCCAAAATGACTTGGGCCCTCCAGGATCGGAGTGGGGAGCAACTCCTTGGGTGTCCCTAGGGTCCTCTCTGAAACAGCCAAGAGCCTGGTTCTTCAAACTAGAGACTACGGTTCTAACTTGCTCTTGTTTTGATTCCTCAGATATCCTCATTCCTCTGCCACTTTTCTGGTTTCATCCAAGAAGGCTATGAATTTGCCAATTTTGTTCCAAGTTCCAGATGTCTTATCTAAGGTACTCAATTTTTTTTTTTTAATTGAAAAGAAACCTGGGACTTTCCTGGTGGTCCAGTGGTTGGGAATCTGCCTTCCAACGCAGGGGACGTGGGTTTGAGCCCTGGTCGGGGAGCTAAGATCCCACATGCCGCTGCAGGCAACTAAGCCCGTGCGCTGCAACTACTGAACTCGCACTCTGGAGCCCACGCAGCACGACGAAGACCCAGTGCAGCCAAAATAAAAATTTAAAAAAAGGAAAAAAACACCATAGCTAGTTCTAGAATGACAGAAAATTTGGATACAGAGCCATTTCCTATCTCCTTAACACAGCCCTGAGTCTGGATCATCGTCAGTGTTTAACAGAGATTTGTTGAAAGACGTGAATGAACCCCTCTCCTGCACCCTGTCTTGAGTGTCTTAGGGCTTCGTCTACTAGAACTAAGAATCAGGTTAGAATCATCAAAAAGGGAACCCCCAAAAATTCATATTGAGGGATCTTCCCTGAGACCTTCAGAGACTGCTTCTAGCCTGTGTCCAGAACGAACCCTTTTCTGCAGTCTCTAACCCCCTACCCCACCCACCATGAACCCCTCTGTCTCCCACCTACAACCCCCTAAACCCATGGAATTTCGCGTTAAGAGCTCCTGATCTCCCCTTCACCTCACGGAAACCTGCCACGACTGGCTGCCGAGCGACACTCCGGGACGCTGCGCTCCAGGGGGCGGCGGGGGGGTACCCACATCAGGGATGTTTGTGCAGCGAGCATCTGCCCCAGGTGGAGGCAGACAGAGGACTCTCGGGGATGAGAGCAGTTTCTCCACCCGAAAGATCACAAGTCACACAGCCAGGGCCACTGAAGGCAGCGCGCGAAGCGGCGTTCCGAGAGCAGCCGGCGCATTGCCCACTCGCAGCCAGAGCCAAGGGTGAGCCGCGGTGGGGACGAGCCCCCCTCTCAGGGGATAAACGCTTACAGAGTCCTTGTGTCGCTTGGCTGAACGCAGACACAGAATAAGTAAGATGCCACCCACACAAATGAGTGCGCGGACGGCCAGGTACGCAACCGCGGAATAAGAGAGAGAGGGGCAAAGTACTGGCGAGAGGAGGTGGGAGGAAAGGTCACCTGCGGGCTGGGGGCGGGGCGAGCGGAGATGGGGCGAGGGAATGATTCAAGAGGAAGCGGCATCTGCACTGGATCTGGAAGATATTCTTTCCACAAGCGGAGGAACAGCCGGGGGAGCAGAGACAGGGAGACAGAGGGCGGGCAGAACATCAAGGAATCAGGCCGGCAGGAGCACTGGCTGAAGAGGGAGGGACCTAAGGAGAGGGGTGGACCCCGCCCGGGCACAGAGGGGACGTGCGAACGTTCCCGGTTCACAAGCACAGAAGTGGGTCAGGGCTGTGCTTGAGAGTCAAGCACGAATCCCCCTAACACCCTAGACTGGACGGGCAAGTAGGTAAGAAATGCACGGAGGGGCCTGGGCGGAGACAGGGCTGACCCCTCTGTTGCTGCAGAGCCAGCAAGAAGCCTACTAGTCACTCGTCTCTGAACTTCTTACTGAGACAGGCTCTCCCCTGCTACCGAGCGCCTCCTCGTCCGGGTCTGTTCTGGGTCTCAGTACACCGTGCCATCCTGGGCACTGAGGTTCTGAGGCCGGGGAGGAAAGCGTCTCTAATGAGCGGGTCGAGCGAGAGGCACCCACTTCAGCGGAGCTTAGAATTTCACGGATGCAATACTCACATGCGGCCACTAGATGGAAGCCAAGAGCAACAGCTTCCGCGGCCTGGCCAATAGGCTGGGCCCGCGGAGAATGGTCTCTAGGCGGACCCAGGAGGTCGCAAGTCCCTCGCTCCTGCTGGGACAGGAGACCCAGGTACCTCATGAACCCCTAACCCTCACCATCACCCTGTCGGGGGCTGACCCTCCACCAGAGAAGGAGAGAGAGAGAGAGTCGCTCTTGCTGATTGGAAGGGCTAACAGGCGTAGGGGAGACAAAAGTTTACTGTACCTTTGCTGTCTTAGGGTTTGGGGCTGGGCCTGAGAATTAAATTGACAGAGTAACAGGAGAAAAGCATGTAAATTTATTTACTAGAAGTTTTGTGTGACACAGGACCCTTTATAAGGAAATGAAGAACCAAAGTGGCAAAACCTGAATGTTTTTATAGTAGGTTAAAAAAAGAGGGGCAAGTGTGGAAAAGTAACTAAACTGTGGGGAGGCTAAAGGAGGATAAGAATTATTTTGAAAAGGTCTGTTTGTACAGAATTCTCTTGGCTTCAACTTCTTGTCCTTGAAGATAAGAATGATGCTTTCCTCCTGGTATTAGGACATCTCCCATTTGGGGTTTTTTCTCCTGATTTTCAGAAGAAAAGGAGGAGGGTCAGAGCACCCTTCTTGCACCTGCTGTTTCTTCCAAGTGTCTTAGCTCAAAATGATGCTGAGGCCAAAGTGGCAGATTTGGGGGAGGCATATTCTGCCACCCTTCATAGGGACCTGGGATCCCTGTTCCATTGGGGCACCTGGCAGCTACCTCACGTCAGATCCTTGCCTGCCACACAGACCTCCTCAGATCTGAATCCAGCCCCCAGAGTCGGCTGCGAGCTTGAGGCCTGCATGTGTGCACTGCTCCTTTCTAGAGAGAAACTGTGCTGTACCTTGTGGGAGTGGAATGCACTATCTCTTATCTCTTTCTACTCCTCCAAATCAGGGACCTGTCAGGAAGCTGTGGTAGCCCCGCAACCAACTAGAGGTCCAGGCCCCAGGGCACAGGTGCAAAGGTCCTGCCACCTGGCGCCTGTCCTCCTCACCATCACAGGTCAAAAGGCAGAACTTCGAACATCCACGTTCCAAATGGCCTTTCTGTCCTGCCCAGGAGCCCTCCCAGGGCAGGGGCGAGTCTCTGTGTGACTGGAGCACGATGCCTTAGTGAACAGCCAGAGAGACAGAGAAGAAACAGAGGCTCAGAGACAGAAAGACAGGGAGAGGGAGACAAACATCAAGACAGCAGAAGCCAGAGACACATAGAGAGGTCAGGGGACAACAGACACCAAAAAGGAAACAGAAGAGGAGAGTCGGAGCTACCAAAGAAGAAAAACAGAAAATGCAGACAGAGAAATGAGGCCTAAACACTTCCCCATTTAAACACCTGTGGAGCAGCTTCTTTACTAGGCAGGGCTTTCACCTGTGTTTTCCAGGCCTTGACAAAGGACTCCTCTGCATGCCGTGAAAGAAGAAAGCGAACCATGATAATTGGATACTTGAGGTCAGGAGGTGACTTAGAGCTCATGGACAGGCAGAGCTGACGTGGGGCTGATCGGGGAACTGCAGCGGGAGCCCCTGGAGCCCCTTTGCCTGCTTGCAGGGTTGGCTGTGACCAATTCTTTGAGGAGAATAAAGTTCCCCCCACTCCCTCCATTCCTGCCCCCAGCCCCGGCTACTCTCCTTGACTGGCTATGTTGTTTCAGTCTTAACGAGTCAGGGGAAAGAGGAGAGCATTGTTTATGTTGCTTTGGGCAGATCTGTGACAAAAAGCCCTGGGTGACAACACTGTGCAGTGGAGATGTGGCTGGGAACACATATAGGAGGCGACTTCTGGTCTTCTCACCACTGAGAACTCTATTATTTTTCTCTCATTGACTCTCAGTTTTTGAAAATTCATGACCACCAGGGAGACATCCTCATATACTCCCCATCCCTTCTCCTGTTGATGAAACACATACAACAAGTACAACGTTTAAAGGGAAGTACTGATGAATACCACTGATCTGAAATAATGATCTAAGTGTAAATAATGATATAAATAATGAAATAAAAACCAAGTTTAACAAGTCTGGATGGGAAGTACATGGCTGTCGACCATTTCGTGTATGTTTGAACTTTTTCCTAGTGAACAGTAAGAGTATATATATATATTTTTTTGTGGTACGCTCACTGTTGCGGCCTCTCCCGTTGTGGAGCACAGGCTCCGGACGCGCAGGCTCAGCGGCCATGACTCACGGGCCCTGCCGCTCCACGGCATGTGGGATCCTCCCAGACAGGGGCACGAACCCGCCGCGTCCCCTAGCATCGGCAGGTGGACTCTCAACCACTGTGCCACCAGGGAAGCCCAGTAAGAGTATTTTTAAAACTGTGTTCAGCTTTGTTCTTTAATTGAGATGCTTGGTATTGTCAGAGAGCAGGAAAATGTGTAATTATGATAGGGTTTTCTTTGTTTGAATATTGAAAATAGTTCTCTGACCACTACTTTTTGGATCCTAAGGGATACAGGAATCATTATGTCCTGATATGGACCCTAAGAGTCCACTCTCTTCCTGAGAAAAGGTAGTCTTTCCTTGACCCTTTATCCAAAGAACTTTCTGGCTGATGGAAACTAAGTGTATGTGCTACTGGACCTTTCTGGGCCAGTTTCCTCACTGTGTTCAATGAAAGAGTTGAAGGAGGTGACTAATGAGGTGCCTCCCAGTTAAGGCAGGAGAGGGAAGGAGGAAAGGAGCAGAGGCCTTGGGCGAGATCAGAGGCACATTTGTTGGTGCCCCTTGACTCATGCTTGTGGTGACTATTTTTAAAATTGCCATCTGGTGCTTCCATTTTTCAGTTTTTGTTATGTGGACAGGTGTGTGTGTGTGAGAGAGAGAGAGAAACAGAGGAGAGGAAGAGGGAGGGAGAGGGAGAAACAATTCTGTTTCTTTCCCAAAGATTCAAGGAGGCCAAGGACTTGGGCCACGAGCCGGAGCTTAGGCACCTGAGCAGACACTGAGCTCAGATACGAAGGTGTTTCCAGGTGTGAAGTGTGAAGAGCAGGCTTCGGCTTCTGGGGCCCAGCTGAGCTCTGCGTCATGCCTTGGCCTGGCTCTCCTGTCACACTGCCATCTGCTCTCCTGGGGACAGCTGCTCGGGAAACGAGAACCCCATGTACATTTCCGAGCCTCCTTTCTTGGTGGCTCTGACTGTACAGATGATACAGCTGGGGGGCCTGTGCTCAGAACCACTGGCCAGTTCACTCTCCATTCCTGCTAGTGTGCTGAGCGGGCCCGAGGGAAACCGGGGGTGAGAAGGACGTGCTGCGGAAGGAAAAGGCCTTGGTTTCAGGGCTGAGGAAGGAAGCTGAGGCCCAGGGAGAACACAGAATCCCAAACTGTCTGCGTCGGCTGCTTTGTAGACCTGCCAGGCAGGATTGCCCATCACGGCTGCCTAACAAACACATTGCACAGACAGCCCCAGGGCCCTCGCCCGCCTCTCCAAGTGAGGAGGGATGCAGTGGCTCTTCTCAGGGATGAGGCTTTGGCTGACAGCGAGTCTCAGGTGGAGTCACTGCCACTTTCCTGGCAGAGGTGACTGAAGCCACACATCAAAGACTTTTTCTTCTCTACATAGACAGCGTGGGCAGGATTAGAGTTGGCCTCTGGCCTATTGGCTGCAGAAACCAGCAGCACCAGGGGGATGGGAGGCCCAGGGCGTTTCTATGACTGACCACGGCCAAGTCTCTCAGCACCAGGTCTGGAGCCGAGCAATTTGCTTCCAGCCTCTGCGTTTCCTAAGAATTTGGTACAGATGAATCTGTTGCACACAAATGTCCTGTAATGTTTCCCTGAGCACAGTGCTGTTATAATAGTGATCTTCACACATGTGTGTCTTGTAGGGATTTATGGACATACATGTGTGCTGGTCATGTCTCTGTTTATACCTGATAGCTTAAAACGCTTACACTGATTCATTCATTCAGCCAACACGTGTTGAATGCCTACTGTGTGCCGATTCCGAGATGGGTTCTAGATTCCTGTCCTATTTCGGGTCAGTGGTGGTCATCAGTACTTCCCTTGGAAACTTGTACTTGCCGTTATACATGTTTCATCAACATAAACAGGAGAAGGACTTAGGAGTACGCAGGGTAGTTCCTGTGGTGAGATCACAAGCTTTCAAAACTTGAGCCAAGCAGAAAGAAATAATGAAAAGAGTTCTCGGTGGTGAGAAAATTGGAAATCAGCCTCTTATACATCCAAAGATGTGTGAGATACGTTCTTGCTCTTAAAGAACTCTCAGCCTGGCGGAGGAAACAAACACATTAAAAAAAAAAAAAGAATAACAGTACAAATTGCAACAAGAGTTATACCAAATCTGTGATGGAACCCGAGAGGCAGGCACCCAGGTAAGGGGGTCAGGAGAAAGATTTTCTGAGAAAGAAACATCTAAGCTATATCATAAAGGGTAAGGAGTTAACAAGGCCAGACAGGGCAACATATATGGCATTTTTCCCCTCAGATTCCAAAGGATGACAGTCATCGTGCTGGGGGACTCTGTTTTTTGTGGGGTTTTTTGCGGTACGCGGGCCTCTCACTGTTGTGGCCTCTTCCGTTGCGGAGCACAGGCTCTGGACGCGCAGGCTCAGCGGCCATGGCTCACGGGCCCAGCTGCTCCGCAGCATGTGGGATCTTCCCAGACCGGGGCATGAACCCGCATCCCCTGCATAGGCAGGCGGACTCTCAACCACTGCGCCACCAGGGAAGCCCGTGGTGGGGGACTCTGGAGTCACAGTTTCAGCTGTCATTCACCTAGCAAGCTCCTGCCGTGCTCCATGCGTGTCTGTTGCTTGGTTTGCCATGAACCCCGTGATTCCAATCCCTGTCGGGTCTGGTGTATTCTTATGCAGAAACCAGAAGTCCGGAAAAGGTGGCAGAACCAACTGCAAGAAAGACAAGCATCCGCTTCTAACTCGACTAAAACCAAACCTCCCTGAGAACCTTCCCACCCCACCTCCAGCATCCAGACCTTCCTCATCCTTTCAGACCAAGCAAAGATGCCAATTCCGGAAGCCCTTCCTGATTCCTCACGTGGGGTGCAGTCGCTCTCTTTGCTGAAGGCCCAGAAGCATCCTCGCTTCTTCAGTGATACCTGGCACATCCAACCTTGAATCGCAATTTCAGACCAGTGTCTTAGTCTCAGAACTGAAAGATGTGAGGGACAGTGGGAAAAGCCTGGGCCCCAGGAGATCCCACCCCCAGGGTACAGGGAAGATAAGGTAGGAGGTTGAATCGGCCCAGAAGAGTAAAGGAGTCATCCCCGGGGGGTGGGAAGGGGGGCTTGATGGGCTTGATGGTGGGCGGGTGGGGGTGGGGGTCCTCTCCAGCCTCCCTCCTCCCTCCTCCCTCCTCCCTCCTCCCACAGACAACTGGCCGTTCCAGGCTGTCCTCACTTACCTGAAGCGGGTTGGCCAGGTCTTTCTTCCATGCTGTTGCACAGTGTTCCTAGGTTGGAATGCCACCCCCCTCCTTGCTCACCACCTCCAACACCTACCTGAGCACCGCCTGTCCTTTCAACCTTCCTCAGACCCTTTCCTTGACGCCCCACTCCCACCAGATGAGCTCAGCGCCTCCCTTCTGCTCCCCTGTGGCCTCAGTATATTTCTGCCCTTCAACACCAGCACACCTCTTGGTACCCAGGCTGCTGGGTGGTGAGCAGCTTGCAGTCAGAAGCTGTGTCTTTATCTTGGTGTCCCCAGTACGTAGCGAATGGACAAATACATAAGTCTGCATTCTTCCCTGGCCTTCCTTTGGGCCAGAAACCTTCTTATTCACCTTTGTGACTCCATCACAGCGCCCTCTACGTGGTGGCCTCACAAAGAAGGTTTGTTGCTGAATGATAAATCTAGCCGTTCCCACTCATGCTTTCCCGTGCCAGCCCACAGTGTGGGGATACTGAGTTGATTCTTTGAAAATGGCCTGTAAATATGAAATGTATTTTAAATATTTGTCAAAAGAATCCAACGTGGTACATCGTTTACAGTCCTCGATCCCCAATAATGCCGCACCCAAGCGCCATGTGTCTCTTACGAGACAATCCAGCAAAAGTCACCTTAGGAGCACAGCCGAGGCACTCACTCCCCACGCTGCACAGGTATATTCCTCCTTTCCTGTTGCACACACCCCACAGGGCAGCCCAGGAGCAGATCAGGGCACAGGCGTGCACACCTGCAGTGCTAGGTCACCAACTCGACCTCATGAAAGAGGAGACTTCGGTTCCTAGTGACTGTCTGCTTGTCCCTGTCGGCCCTCCTCTCCCCTGAATTCTATGCTTCCTGAGAACCTATCTCACGACTCTGGTGTCAGTGTGGATGGGGAAGGGTAAGAGAATCCCCAGACGGAATGTTAACCTCAAGCTGCCATTTGCTCCCTAACCAAGCTGTCATCAGTCATGCGAATGAGAAGCCTGTGTTTCAGGTGGAAATGTCCCGAAGCCCACTCTTCCACCCTTTGGCAGAAGTGGAGTCAGAAAGGAAGCAGGGGTTCCAGTGAGCAGAAGGGGTGCCCCACTCTCCCTGTACTGGTGGTTTCTTTGCCTCCCTCCTCTAGGGGAAGGAGCGGGCTCAGGACCCACACACCAGCTCCAGTTCTGCCTAGGGCTTGATCGGCGGCTCCGGGGAGGTGCAGAAGGGCCACGTGGTGCTGGGCAGTGCAGGCTTGAGAGCTGATGTCAGGCCAAAGTGAAGGCGTGAGAAAAGAGGGTAGGATTTCAGAGGGACCAGAGAAGGGAGGTTTGCAGAAGTCTCCTATTCATTTTTCTCAGGCTGTCAGAGGTCTTCAACTAGTCCAGATGGTGGAACTTTTGTATGAAATGTAGGAAGTGTGTCACTCACGAGAGAGCTCAGCCCCTCAGACTGCGTGCTCGGGTTGGAAAGAGGGACCTAGCTGGATTTCAGCCCCCAGCCCCACCCCCGCTGCCAGCTGTCTTATTCCTGTTCCACTGCACGCAGGGGCCCGAGGTCACCATTTAGTCTGTGGGTCAACCCCTCCTGCCTAAACCCTCTCTGAATTTACCAGCCACAGACAAGCCTGGGTTTCATATCCACCTAGATGGGGCTGAGACCGAAGTGTCCATCTCTTTTCATGGAAGAAATAACGGTTACTTCTCTCACCCCTCCACCCCTTACCCACTTCTTTGCTGCCCCAGATTCCCCACCATTTCCTCACCTCTCTGTCTCTCTCTCTCTCCGCACAGGCCGGGAGGAACCGGAGAGACCCCACGCTGATCAGAAACAAGCAGCTGTGCTCCACGTGTCGAGAAATGAAAACGGTAGTCGTGGAGGATGGCAGACATGGGCGTGAGCATCCCCACGGCACAGCTCTACCCCTTCCCCACCAAAGCCCGGCAGAGAGACCGTGACGGGGCCTCGCAGGAAGGGCTGCAGATGAGCAGCTGCTGGTCCTGGGAACACCGTCTCCTGACACGATATGGTAAATCTCCCCATTTGCAACAAACCAAATGATAAATGAACCAAGGCAGCTTGGGCCAGAGGGGAAGAGACGAGATGAGCCATGCTGCTTTGCGCTCGTCGGGTAACTGCACCTTACAGAGGTGCCGGAGGCTGTGGAGCCTCTTCTCCCCCTTACCTTGTCTCAAGCACAACACTCCAGCATCACAACCATGAAACAAGCAGCTTCATCTTGGGGTTTGTCGTAAATTCAGACACGACCACAGTGGCGGTGGAGCTGGGGAGAGGTTCTCTGGTTCTTCCTGGCTATAGGGGTCGTTTGTAACTGGTGGGGGGGATGGTGGGTGGGGGGAGTTTTAGGAAAAGAAAGGCTATCAGAGGGATGTGGGCTCCACAATGACGTAGCTCTGCCATCAGAGCTGCTGAAGAAAGAGGCGTGTTTTGGGGGGTGCTGTACATGTTGGAGCTAGGACTTGGGTCAGTTTAGGGGGTAGGGTTAGGGGCCTTCAGAGCGAGCACCAGGCTGGGTGGAAGGTTAATTTAGCTAAACGGTTAGGTTAGGGTTTGGGAAGAGTCTCTCCAATTCTAATAGCCTGTGATTCTCCTTTGACTCGGGGAGGAAGGTGGGGCTAGACGTACAGAAAGAGGAAGGACAAGGAGTGGAAGACAAACAGGAGACATGAGAGAGGCTCCTTTGATGAGTTCATGGCAAAACTGCTTCCAACCAGCAAGCACTTCTCTGGGTTGTCATGTGGGATTTGGAAATTTAACTGAAGCTACCATCAAAGGTGTACCTGGATGTTCCGACCTCTGTTCATGTTTTGCATAATTAGGATCACAGTGTTCAATATTAGCATTGACTGGAATCTGAGAAGCTGGGATTGGGATTTCTCCTGGTCTCATTCCTGGAATCACTGTGTCCACATTTAGAATGCCCTGACCCCAGGCCTAAGCGGGCCCTGGCCAGCTGGCTCACTTGGGACCTTGACACCTGTTCTCTTTCTCAATACCTCTTTTCTGACCTTTACTCTTGCCCAAACCTGCCCCAAGTGGAAGCACACACCGTGGTTTTACCATTCCTGTAGATGCCCAGAGGAAGGGCCTCAGACACAAAAGTGCCCAAGGGCCCTTCCCTACCATTGTCGAAACCGGGGCTCACAGACCCTGGTGGGAAATGATAGAAAATGAGCATGAAATACCCTTGTCTCACTATGTGCAGTAACAGCTCCCCTTCCTTCTGGGGCGGGGACTGGGGAGAGGAGGGGCTGTCTGTCTGCTGTTGTCACTGAGACCCCTCCATTCTCTGCAAGGGGTTGAGCGGAGATACTGGGAAAGTATAAAAAGACTCCTAAAAATAGAAGGGACTTCCTCAACTTGATATAGGGTGTCTACAAAAAACCCACAGCTAACAACAGACTTAGTGAGGAAAGACTGGATGTTTTCCCCTAAGACCAGGGACAAGACCAGGATGTGTGCTCTTGCCACTGCTGTTCACCATTGTACTGTACGTTCTAGTCAGGACAGTTAAGGCAAGAAAAAGAAATTAAAGGTATCCTGATTAGAAAGGAAAAGATAAAACTCTATTTGCAGTTGATGTAATTTTATATATAGAAAGTCCTAAGGGATCCATAAAAAATCTACTAGAGCTAATAAATGAGTACGGCAGAGTCACAAGACACAAGATCAATATACAGAAAATAATTTGATTCCTACATATTCACAGTGGACAATCCAAAACTGAAATTAAGAAAACAATTCCATTTATAAAAGCATCAAAAAAGTAAAATACTTAGGAATAAATTTAACAAGAGAAAGGAGAAAGCAGAAAATGATTTATTAATGACTCGTATTAAATACAACTTGAGTTTGCTAAGGCAGTACGTTATTTCTTTAAATTAGAATGCAGTTTGGGGCATTGTTCTACATGGGACTTTCTTCCATTGGTGCCACCAAGAACTATGATAATCCCAGATGATCTGAAACTATCCTTTAGTAACTATCCATAGCAAATACTATGAGTCATAGGTAAATCAAAGATTTAAATTAGGACACAGCTTTGTATCTGGTTATATCGGTTGTGGATTGAGAAATACAGTAAGTAAAATGCTTAAAATACAATAAGTAAATGCTTTAGGGATGAGCTTCTTGAGTGGTTTCATTTTCTGGTTATAGTACATAGTTAGACAAAAAAAGTTGTTTTTAACCTCTTTGCCTGAACAGCTATGGAAACTACTGTAGAAACTA
This sequence comes from Monodon monoceros, assembly GCF_005190385.1. Lineage (NCBI taxonomy): Eukaryota > Metazoa > Chordata > Mammalia > Artiodactyla > Monodontidae > Monodon > Monodon monoceros. The sequence continues at coordinate 55,280,686 of NW_021703774.1, read as the reverse complement.
TAATCTTCCTTTCTACCTTCATAAGAATAGTACAAGGCATAGGATAGGAGATACCTTCAATAATTTAGGCAGAACTAAATACAAATTCTCCATGTGGATGACATATCTAATTCATAAAGTGTGGGAGATTGCACATAAATTTTCTTGAGTCTAAGCCTCTGCTACTTTATATTGACTAAAATTACTGTTATCAGTTTGTTGTCATTTGCTGCTTTCTTATCAAGATCAAGTATATCAAAAATAAAATCCAGTCAAAGTTGGATTAGTTGGATTTCAGGGTTTTTTCTGCATTTAACTACCAGACCGGGAAGAAGGACTAAGTTTTCACTTTATTAAAAAACTCAAAATGTGGAGTCACCCCGGATAAGGCACCAAGATAGGTGGACTTGCCTTGCAGTAGATGGTTGAAATGTAAACATACAGTCACCCTTCCATATGATTAAACAAAAAAGTTATATGTGATCTAATGGCAACCTTTAATTTGTTTCCTCTACAGAGAGCAGTAACGTGGGAAAATAAATAGGTCTTTTTGTAACCTTAGATGACAGCAGGAGTTGTTATATTTCCCTGTATGAGCTCAGAGCCATTTGTACAAACTAAAATATAGACTCAGATACACCAAGACCACGTCCTGGCCCAAGCAGACAGGGCCGTGGAACAAATGTGTATTTGAGCAATGCAGACTCCAGCACTAGTGACATTTACCACCCCCAACTCTATACTTTTTAAGTGCTCTTATACTGGATCACAGTAAAAGTCATTCTAAAAAATATTCCTTACAGACTTTAAATGGAAAACTGGAATTTCTGAGCCAAAGGTACTCTTCTATGAAAGAGACTTTTGAAATGTTTTGTTCCAATTTATTTATCTTGCAAGTTTGGTACTTTAAAGAAAGTCTCAAATCCTGAGTCATTAATTGTGTGTGTTTTTTTTTAAAACAAGCTCTTATTCCTTTAAAGCTAAGACCGAAGTTTGAACCAATCCTAAAATCATGTCAATTCCAGACAGAAGTATCATTAGATTGGTCTTTTTTTTTTCAGTGTAGTGAAGGACAACGTCCTACTTTTGTTTGAGATTTAGCTAGTGTGACTCTAAAGTCAGGTCCTCGTTCTGTTTGTAGCTTATAAAATCTGTCCTCACAGTTTTTAAACCTCACTACATATATAAGCAGATTGGAATTGTCCTTCCTGAAATAATTTTTAAAGTGACTTTAATTATAGCCATTGTAGGAATTAAATGATGTTTGTTGACTGGAAGGAATGAAGGAAAAAGGGGAGGGAGAGAGGAAAGGAGAGAGGAAATAAGTGTGAGCAGATAGATATATATTTGTTGAATTATAGTGTAGACAGATCTTAAAGTATTCAATCTTACAAATACCACCTTCTTGTTTGCCCAAAATGGGTAATAGAAGGGATTTTTCTTTTTCTTAGTCCCAGTGAGTCCTCCAATGGCAATTTAATAAAATTAACTGACTGGACTGACCACATTTTTGGTAGCAAAGTAAAAATAATCCTGGAAAATCTCTGTGGAAGTAGATACCAGGAAATGAATGTAGAGACGTAGATTGCCCATACAAGTTTACAGATTGGTCAGTCTTTAGAAATAAAACAATTTAAAATAATGTAGAAATGGTTTGAGCTTATGTACCTTTTGGTTGAAGGTCACTTCCACAGTCTCAGCCACCAGGAGAAATAGGGAGTGATCAAGACATTTTTCTCAAGAATTGGAAGGTTCTAAAAAAATATTCTCAGTTTTGCACTGATCTGGAAGTGTTGCTACTTTTTTTTCTGAGAACTGGAGGATTCTCTCCTTAATCGCTTCTATTTTCAGACCATATATTATCTGACAGTGGAATAAAACATTTTTTTAAATGAAGGTTTTATCAAAATCCATGAAAATACTACTAAAGTAAAAAGAGCTTCAGAAGTGGTGGTCTTTGGCCAGTCATCTCACACTGCTCCCAAGTGGTCTGAGCACCAGGTTAACAGGTGCTGGGGTCGAGAGACCACCTGTGTTTTAAAATGTACAATGACACATTCCTTTCCACCAAGCTCTAGCCAAATCACTAATGTGTATTCTTGCTTCTTCCAGTCAGAATGATGAGCCTTCATCCACCAAAGGCCCAGACTGTACCCAAACGTCCTCGTGATGACATCCCAACAGGTTTGCTTTCTTTTGGAGTACTTGTAGTGGGAGACATACCACCCCCAGAGTAACACCTAAGATAACTTCTAAATTTTCTGAACAAATTCCCATTCTCCATCCCTTCTCTTTCACGTACTGCTTATTGACCTGTTTCGCCTGGTCCACAGCCCTCCCTTCACTCCAGCCCTACCTGTCCCCTCTTCAGGCCTCACTTGCATTTATCCATGGTGTGTTCCTTCCCAGGTCCTCTCCACGCCACAGGGCTCTGCCCCATTCTTTCTAAAGAGCCCCATAATCCACTTGCTGAAGAATGTCCGTAGGGATGGGGCACAAAGTAGATAATTCCCTTCTCAGGCAGTCTTGATAGTACCAGTTAAGCTGGGAAGGGAAATGTGTCCCCACACCCAAGGCATGGCCTCGCCAAGCCCTGAGCCCTCCCTTCCACAGGCTCCCTAGAACACCTGCCTTCCCCTGGCAGCTGCCCAGTGCTATTCTTATGTTCACGTGCTGGTATGGAAAAAAAGGACAGCACGACTCTATCTCCAGCTTCAGCATTGACCTAAGTCTTATCTTTTAGAGAAGCCAACACTGGGCTGGCAAAGAGGAGGTGGGTCATTCTTTGGAGTGATATGATTCAAGGGTTTAATGCAGTATAGGCTGCCACTTTAGTAACTTTGTCCATCTTCTCATTTGCTCCCAGATTAACTGAAGCCACTTTCAGTTTTTCTCTTATTTGATACACACAGTAAGGAAAATCAAGTTCACTTTGTACTGATGGGAAAGTCTAATCTCTATCCTGGGAGGTTGCAGAGAAGCTAGAGCCAGAACTGAACTGAGAGGACATCAAGAAAGGAAATTTGCGGGTAGAAGGGTTATCTTGAAGGGATGTCAAGAGGGAGGACCAGAGACTCAGGCGACAGCTGAGGTTAGGAGATAACCACTCTAGCGGAGTGAAAGACTGCTATAGTCCCAATCCCTTCTTATGTATCCAAAAATATTGGCCTCACTCGTGACTTTCATTTAGCCTAAGTGGACTGAATTTCCAAGAGCTAAGAGCATCCTCCCAATGAAAGCTGCCCCCATCTGCCTGCAACCACTTCATTCTCCTGAAGCCTAGGGAACACTGGGTGACAGGCATGTGCAGTTGGTTTCAGGGTTCTCCGTACCAGCCATACATTCATTCTGAGTTTCCCTTAAACCTGAATTTTTTTCAGGTCTGCCTCACAAAGGATAAAACACACATACACGTGTACACACACTCACGCACAATTACATGCCCTTCCCTCAGCAGGAATGTTTATTATCTGATTCTACAGGACAGTGTGATAAGATGCCTTTCATCAATTTATTAACCCTGGGAGTGTATTTCAATTACCAGTGTAAGAACTAGACTCAGTGCATATAGATCAGCACATTATGTTCTGGACAGACCTCGTTCTTGCCCATAGAGTTCATCCAAGGGCAGCAGTGTTGGAGGTGAGACTTCAGAGAGGGTGCTTATGGAGCTGAAGCTTGGTAGATCTGCAGTTGATTCCAGTCGCAACCCTTCTGAGCTGAGCTTTGCTCTTGTGTGTGCTCTCTGAGGTCAAAGAAAAATCCTAGGAGCAAAGAGACCTGCATTCACATCCTAGTCTTGCTAGACAGGTTTGGCCATATTGTTGAAACTATCTGGGTCTCTGTGTTCCCACCTTTAAAACCAGAGAAGCATTTTGCCCACCACCACCCGCAAGAGGCAGACGCTCAGTACAAGCAGCCTTCACCTTTGACTGACCCAGAAAACCTGCTGACACTGCCCCAGCCCCACTGGTTTATACAGTTTAGACACATCCCTGTGCTGCGTAGCCTGTGGACATGCTGCAAATACCAAATGGCTGACTCATCCCAGCGACCATCACTGCCAGTGACTGTCTAACTCATTCTGTTGATCATGACAGTAATCTCTAGTATTTTTCTGGATTCAGCTAAACTTGATATGTCCTCAATAATTATTAGTGAGAACTAAGTAAATGGAAAGAGCCTATCTCTAGTAAGTGATGGGGTTTCTTCTGGATTTGTTTATCTTGACTTTGGCCTTGAGTCCAGAGTTCCATGACACTCACAGGCTCTTGTCCATAAACATTGGTAGAGCTGCTAACCACCTGACTTAGGTCTGCCACCTGGCCCAGTGCAGAGATATGGCACAGAGGGTTAGGATTAAGGAGATCTGGGTTCTGGTCCTCAGTCCATCACGACCCTGGACCTGTTTCCTCTTCATTACAGCAATGACACTGAACTGGGTCCTAGGTTTGTGATCTTGTGACATCTCTTAGCTCTCATTCAGCTGGACTAAAGAGCTTCTTCCAGAGAATTCAGGACTCCAGTTCCCTTAGTCATTCAGTGATTTCCAATGGGAAGATGCTATTTTATGCACTGATTTACTCTCCTGCACAATGAGTATTTTCGAAGAGTTGAATATTAACCAACTTCCTGTATATAAACTCATATTCAAAGAAGAGGTCAGGATGGTAAGGATTTTAAGGAGCACTAAAATAAATTATTTCATAAAATGAAGGTTCCTTTTGAAATACAAGTACTTTTCCACTACTGTAGCCTTTCATAAGATCACGTTTGTTTGAAGAGCAGAACCATATACGTGTCCCTGAAAAGTCTTCTGAGAATTGAATCCTCTTTTCCCTTTGACCTGTGTTACAACTCCAGACACACTTTATCTTCATTTATATATATTGTTTAAACTTCAATCGTTCTTTGGCAAAGACTAGTCCTTTGTTTTATTAATTAATTAATTTATTTTTGCTGTGTTGGGTCTTCGTTTCTGCGTGAGGGCTTTCTCCAGTTGCAGCAAGCGGGGGCCACTCTTCATCGCGGTGCGCGGGCCTCTCACTGTCGCGGCCTCTCTTGTTGCGGAGCACAGGCTCCAGATGCGCAGGCTCAGTAGTTGTGGCTCACGGGCCTAGTTGCTCCGTGGCATGTGGAATCCTCCCAGACCAGGGCTCGAACCCGTGTCCCCTGCATTAGCAGGCAGATTCTCAACCACTGCACCACCAGGGAAGCCCCCTTCATTTATAATTTAATTGGCAATGTCTCCAAATATTTGAGTTATGTTTCTAAGCACTCCTTTCTGGCCTCTTTGTCAAGATTTGTAAAAGCTTAAGTTGGTGGGGGCTAAGATGGTTCTAGTAAAATGGATTCTCATGTGAACTTTGAAGCTGTTTTATAAGGTTAAAGAAGTCTTTGGTGACATCGGTTATTTTGAGTAGATTTCAAAAATAGACTCTAAGGAGCCCTTGTCCTTCCTTCTTACACTGTCCTCCAGAGGGCGCTCGCTACAGACTGCCCATCCTGGGCCCCAGAACAGCTGTCTCCCGTGGACTGCTGTCAGATGCCTACAACACTCTGCAGGACATGCAACTCTCTTCCTTGCCCAGAAAGGAACCAGTGGGCAAGACAATGAGGCAGTGAGTGGTCGGAGCTCATCCCCTTCCAGACTCTCAGAGAGAAAGCATCCTCACCAAGCCAGTTTCTGACACTAGTGCCTTCTCATCACTTCCTCTTAGCATGAAAAAGATGACTCAGGGGCTTCCCCGGTAGCGCAGTGGTTGAGAGTCCGCCTGCCGATGCAGGGGTCATGGGTTCGTGCCCCGGTCCGGGAGGATCCCGAGGGTCCGGGAGGATCCCACATGCCACGGAGCGGCTGGGCCCGTGAGCCATGGCCGCTGAGCCTGCGCGTCCGGAGCCTGTGCTCCACAACGGGAGAGGCCACAACAGAGAGACGCCCAAGTACCGCAAAAAAAAAAAAAAAATAATGACTCAGTTTTGCCTTCCTAACTGTTGCTAGAATTCTAGCTCTTGCCATTATCTTATCACTCATTTCTCCTAAAAACAAAATGGTTTAATGTCCATGATTATAAAGATATGTTGATTAAAATGGAACATATTGAGTGTCGTTCATTTTACTTTGCTAAAGATTCTTTATAATAGACAAAATCTTTCTGTTTCTAAGACATGAAATTTCTGTGAAAATTATTTCTTCCTTCAGGGCAAGGGGCTAGAGATGGCCCCAGGAGGTCCCTCATGAATTCAGCCTAATAAGAATAAAAGAGAGAAATGGAGGTCACCCTTCTGTCCTTATCTCTGTCAGTTAACTCTGATAGATGACAGAGGATACTGGGTTGCAGTAACTGGAAAATGACAGGTGATCAGCTGTTGCCACCCTTGAGGACAGGAACAGTGTCTGTCTTGCCATTCTCATGCCGCCTTCTTTAGTGCCTTGCATATAACAGATGTTCATCTAATCTGTGTTCAGTCGAATCCAAAACAAATGCTTGTATTTGGTAGTTTGGTTACTTTAGTTTGAGGATATATATCTCCAACTCTGTCGTAGTCCATGTGTGTGAGGGAGACAAAGGAAGAGTCTAGGCTTGTAACTATTATATTTATGGGCACACATGCTCCATGCCCAGCTTCAGGAGGGCTTGTATAAAACAAAAGGCCAGGACTTCCCTGGTGGCGCAGTGGTTAAGAATCCACCTGCCAATGCAGGGGACACGGGTTCGAGCCCTGGTCTGGGAAGATCCCACATGCCGCAGAGCAGCTAAGCCCGTGTGTCACAACGACTGAGCCCGCGTGCCACAACTACTGAAGCCCACACGCCCAGAGCCTGTGCTCCGCGGAAAGAGAAGCTACCGTAATGAGAAGCCTGCGCACCGCAATGAAGAGTAGCCCCCTTTTGCTGCAGATAGAGAAAGACTGCACATAGCAACAAAGACCCAATGCAGCCAAAAATAAATAAATAAAAATAAATAAATAAATTTATTAAAAAAACATAAAGGTCCCTTCCATTGCTTAGGAGGCAGTGGCCTTATGGAATCTCAAGCTCCTGACTAAATGGGCACTGGACCAACATGTGAGAACCAACCTCTGTGCTGACTCTGTTTGAAGAATGGGATTCAGAAATATCTAACAACTGGCCTGGTGACCAAATTGACCTCATTTCTTGTGCGCACGTGGGCACAAACAGGCACACACACAAACTCCCAAACCAGAAAAACTTGCTTGATTGCCCTATATTCCTGGTAGGCTATGGATTCTTGGTTTCAGTTCATTTAGAGTTCAAGAATTCCAAAAATAGCACGCACTGCCTTTCAAGGTGAAGGCTGTATGCATGAATTATGATCCCATTTCAGATGATTGTCAAAGGACAGACAAATCACAGATAAAGATGTTTCCTTCTCTTTTTTTTTTTTCAAATTAGCATATCCAGTAAAAGGATTTGGGGCACCTATACCCATACATTAGGGGAGGATACAAGCCCCCAGCACAATTATTTAGAGCTTTTGAGGTAATCTGAATATTATGTACATAGACAGATAGAATGCTTCCTAAATCTCCTTAAGAAGTCTTCATCTAGAATACTTGGGTGTTTCCAAACTCTCATCAAAAAGAATAACATTATGGTGTTTGCTAGTGTTCTAGCATGGTGACTGAGAATGATGGTCTATATCAGCAGTCCCCAACCTTTTTGGCACCAGGGACCAGTCTTGTGGAAGGCAATTTTCCCACGGACCGGGGCAGTGAGGCGGTGGGAGGGATGATTCAGGCAGTAATGTGAGCGATGGGGAGCCGCAGATGACGCTTTGCTTGCTAGCCCGCCTCTCACCACCTGCTGTGCGGCCCGGTGCCTAATAGGACACAGGCCGGTACCAGTCTGCGGCCTGGGGGTTGGGGACTCCTGGTCTATATCATGGTTCTTAAAATGTTTGATCTTAGGAACCTTTTGCACTCCTAAATAGTGGGTTATATCCACTGACAATTATATTATAAATTAAAATGGATAAATTTAAAAACACAAAAATACACAGTACACCTTCCAGTTTCTATCAGAGTGATAACATCATCACATGTCATGTAGCCTCTGGAAAACTCCACCATACCCTTGGGAGGCAAGAAAAGTAAGAAAGGCAAATAACATCTCAGTGTTATTATGAAAATAATTTTGACCTCACAGAAATCCCAAAAAGGATTTCAGAGACTCCAGGGGTCCCCAGACCATGCTTTGAGAACATCTAGTATACAGCATATACCCTTGCATCTCCAGCCTTCCAGGGAAAGGGATGCCAGGATGCTTAACTCACCTACCTGAGAAATCTGGTCCCTTGGCAGAGATTAGAGAGAAGGCAGCAGCAGGTTTTCAAACTTTGGTGGTATTGACTTTTTAAAAAAATAATTAATTAATTATTTAATTAATTAAATAATTAATTAATTTGGCTGCATTGGGTCTTTGTTGCTGCGCACAGGCTTCTTCTCTAGTTGCGGCGAGCAGGGGCTACTCTTTGTTGCGGTGTGTGGGCTTCTCATTGCAGTGGCTTCTCTTGTCGTGGAGCACAGGCTCTAGGTGCACGGGCTTCAGTAGTTGTGGCTCATGGGCTCTAAAGCGCAGGCTCAGTAGTTGTAGCACATGGGCTTAGTTGCTCCGTAGCATGCTGGATCTTCCTGTACCAGGGCTTGAACCCATGTCCCCCGCATTGGCAGGCAGATTCTTAACCACTGCGCCACCAGGGAAGCCCTTCAGATTTATTTTTTAACATGGATAATCTTGGGTAGACTTGTTTGTTTCAAGGCTAAAGCCAGATTTTGCTGTTTTAAAAATAAATGATGCTTGTTATAATAAAAATCTACAGACACGAGTCAGACTTACTCCTACTCTTTATCTTCTTTCACCCCAACAAGGAACTTAAAAAGCAATCAATCAGCACAATTCTTTTTTTTTTTTTTAATTTATTTATTTATTTTTGGCTGTGTTGGGTCTTCGTTTCTGTGCGAGGGCTTTCTCTAGTTGTGGCAAGCGGGGGCCACTCTTCATCGCGGTGTGTGGGCTTCTCACTGTCGCTGCCTCTCTTGTTGCGGAGCACAGGTTCCAGACGCACAGGCTCAGTAGTTGTGGTGCACGGGCCTAGTTGCTCCACGGCATGTGGGATCTCCCCAGACCAGGGCTCAAACCCTTGTCCCCTGCATTGGCAGGCAGATTCTAAACCACTGCACCACTGGGGAAGCCCCTCAGCAGAATTCTTTTACTGCCAGAAATGGAGAGAAATTCTGTATTTAGGAGAATCCATGCAAAAAATCAAGTATGTAACACAAAGCCATTGTCACCTCCAGTCCCCAGTTTAACCTTGGGAAATCCCACAGGCCTTTACTGCCTCTGCCCTCATCAGGGTCACTCATCTTTTCCCTGGCCCCCGACTGTCAAAGCTCATGGGAGGCCTGTCAAGGGTCTGTTGGCTCCTGGGCCCTGTGGTATTACACATTAGAGCTGCCCATCTACCTGAAAATGTGCAAGAATCATATAACTCCAGGGAGCAGAAGTGTAACAGGGTTGGAAGAATGGCCTTGTCTCCTCCTAAGGAAGCCCTGTCTAGAATGTCCTTTGTGGATGTAGCTACTCCAGTTGGGGGAGGTCCGAAGGATGAGGATGGCCCTGCCCAACAGAATACAGAAAATTTCCAGGAAGAAGAGGAAGCACAGACTTGTTTCTGTTAATAAATCTATAAACTACAGTCTTAAGAATCAAGATTAAAACTAATCTCTAGAAAAAACTGAGATGATCAATCATGTTTCAACCATGTCCCCCTCAAGCCCATCTTAATTTCGCACCTTAGTAAGTACTGTCCCCATTTCATACGTGTAATTCTTGCCTCTCTAGAAAAATGTGTCACTTCATGAGGATGAGAACAATATCTCATGCTCCCACCATATCCCCATGGGAGCTACGCAGACACATACACAAGAGATACTTAGAAGGAAGAAAAGTCCATTTCTCAGTTGCTAAACAATATGAAAAAATAAGAGGTGAGATCCTTGTATTTGGGGATCTGAGGATACAAAGGGTTTAGGTATTAGGACCCTGCCTTTGACTAACTTATCATTGGAGAAACAACACACATATACACAAATGAAGAGCATGTGTACAGGCCAGTATGGGAATAAGCATGAGTTACTCTCCACTATAAACTGAACCCTGGTGATTGCAGCAATAACGTTCTCATAGCACCAACTGTCCAGCCCTCTGGACAGGAACAAAGGTGCAATTGTGTGACGTCATCAGGAAAGTTGGTCAGAGGAGAAATAGACATATTCACCCACACACAATGTTATCTCTTGTTCTTTGCAGAGTCTTTGGCAAGAGGTTTAACTGCCTGGCCAGTGGAGTGCAGAATGCTGAAATAAGGCATTGGCAAATGTTTGCAGTTTCGAGGAAAACTTGTTCCAAAACCTCTTGGGATTGGCCTCCCCTGGGTCCTGTGTAACAGTGACCATCCTATGGGATGTCACATGGCCAGAGAGTCAGTGACTTTCAGATCCCTTGCTGAGAATCTGAGAGGAGCAAGGAGGAGGACAGAGAGGAGGACTCTCTCCTTGCTTCCTAGATTCTCACATGGAGAAAGCTACATGAAGAGTAAGAGTGTCTAAAAAACAAGAAAGATACTGGGTAACATCAGTTGGCTCTTTGGAGTGGAACTGAATGGCTAGAGGACAGAAATTGACAGAAGGAGATTTTTCATAGTACACCCTTCTTTACTCTTTGAGTTTTAAACCACATGAATGTTTTTCATTGACTCAAAAACAAAAAAAAAAGAGGAAATGAAGAAAAGAAAAGAAAAAAAACCCTTCAAGAGTTGCCAGGGAGATTTCTAGCTTTGGAATTGGAAATCTGATAAACTATCAACATAATTACTCATCTTCCTGAAAAAACAGACAAAGGAGTCCTTGATACTATATACAAGGTTCAGGCAAGCATCCAGGTCAAAGATAAATTTTATCTCTGGCCCTTGGAAGTTTTGCTACTGAAATGCTAGTTCTGGCAAGTAGTAACAAATGTCTCAAGCTTATGTAGCATTTTAAGCTTTTCAAAGCACTTTCACTTATTTTTCCTCTCTCTTTGCATCAGTTCCCCAGTGTTCTCCTTACATTAAACAGGAGCAGTAATGATCCACGCAAGCTGTCCATTTAACAAACACAGTCCTTTCCTGGGCACTGCTACAAAAATGCTTCATTTTATTGTAACAAGTGCACCTGCTTCTTTTTTATGGCACTGCCTACATGGGACTAGTCTCTTGCACAAAACCCTTGAAATATTTGGTGGCATGACCATGTTCTCCTTAGTCTTTTTAAAAATAAATGAATAGTTAATTATGTAATTGAAGTATAGTTGATTTACAGCATTTTGTTAGTTTCAGGTGTACAGCAAAGTGATTCAGTTATGTATACACTCTTTTTCCAATTCTTTTCCTTCATAGGTTACTACTGTGCTATACAGTAGGTCCTTGTTGTTTACTTACTTTACATACAGTAGTGTGTATCTGTTAATCCCAGACTCCTAGTTTATCCCTTCCCCCACCTCCCCCTTGGTAACCTTAGGTTTGTTTTCTATGTCTTTGAGTCTATTTCTGTTTTGTAAATAAGTTCATTTGTATCATTCTTTTAGATTCCACATATAAGTGATATATAATATTTGTCTTTGTCTGTCTGACTTACTTCACTTAGTATGATAATCTAGGTCCACCCATGTTGCTGCAAATGGCATTATTTCATTCCTTTTTAATGGGTGAGTAGTATTCCGTCGTACATTTGTACCACATCTTCTTTATCCATTCATCTGTCAATGGAGATTCATGTTGCTTCCATGACCTGGCTATTGTAAATAGTGCTACAATGAACATTGGGGTGCATGTGTCTTTCCGAATTAGAGTTTTTGTCTTTTCCAGATATATGCCTAGGAGTGGAATTGTTGGGTCATATGGTAGTTCTATTTTTAGTTTTTTAAGGAAACTCCATACTGTTTTCCATAGTGGTACACCAATTTACATTCACACCAACAGCATACAAATGTTTTTCCCACATCCTCTCTAGCATGTATTATTTGTGGACTTTTTGACCCTTAGTCTTTTTTTAACCTTACGAGCCCCAGGTTCTTTGGCTAGTATGATGTGGCCCAGTCATCCTCTCTGGACCTATCCCAGTGCCACTCAAAACAAGGGACTTAGAGTGGAATCTAAAACTCCAGATGTGACCTGGCCGGATGTGGCTGTGTGACCATCACTCTCCCTTGTTCTGGATCTCCTGCTTCCAGAAATGAGACTAAAAGGGCATTAGTTGTCCTAGCAGCTACATCACTTCATTCTCTCACGTTGACTTGCCACCAACTAAAGCCTTTTTGTCCTTTTAGTGAGAATAGCTGTTCTGACTGCTTTCCTCAGGCTGCTAATATTTTAAAAACCTATATACATGACTATATTCTTCCTTATTAAGGTTCCCCTGGCTAGATTCCAGCCATTTTCAAATCTAGATTCCATCAATCATTAGTCCTCCCAAGTTTGACTATCTGGTCCTCTGTCTTCCTCTCAGTCTTTGATACAAGCCTTGTCAGGAGCCAAACCCCATGGCATGACTTTAAAGCCCTCCCTTTAGATCAGCGATTTTCAAGGGCCTTTTCTTAAATCTCTATTCTATTATGAAAACATTAAAATATACAGAGAAGTAGGACTAGTAGCGCAAAGAACACCTATGTATCCTCCACCTATAGGGTCTACAATTGTCAATATTTTGTCACATTTCCTCTATTTACATATTGTTTAGCTCAATCATTTAAAAATAAAGACACATGACATTTTACCACTAATAGTTCATTTTACCACTTGCAGCTCTGCACCCCACCCCCGCAAAATTCTCCTTCAAAGGATAGCACCTTTATCAAAAGTAACAAAAAATGAACAATAATTCCTGCTTGTTTTCTCCACTTCGTCCATATTCAAATTCCCCAGTTTGTTGCCAACATGTCTATCATGGCTTTGACAAAACGAAATCAAATCAAGTGACACATTGCATTTTTGGCTCTTTTAATCTAAAAAAACAATACCTCAACTTCTTTTTTTCAATGAATTGCCTGTCAAAGAGAAAGATAATTGTGTTTTAGAATGCTAAAGACCTCTTTAAATACTGTCTGTCTTCATGTTGGTAATGTCAAATGCTGCTACCAGGTGTGAACGATTTATTGAAAAATTACTAATTTTTCTTGTCTATTAATCAAATCCCTATGTAACTACCAATAAGAACTTCTGATAAGCATGAGATAACACTCTGACCATATCAGGTTGATAGAATCACAGGGATAACCTCGGAATTGTGATACTTTATAATTGTGTAACTTTGGTCAAGTTACTTAACCCCTGTGAATCTTGGTCTCCTGTGCTCTATAATGAAGATAAAAGTATCTGTCTCAATAATAAGAGCAGCATGTATACTAAAATTGGAAGGATACAGAGAAGATTAGCATGGCCCCTGCACAAGAGTGACATGCAAATTTGTGAAGCGTTCCATACTTTTTAAGATAAGTATATTTATTAGATATTGCAAAATATCCCTTTATGAGAGTTTTCTAATTTATATTATCACCAGAAATGTATGCAAATGCCTGTTTCCCTCAGCTTCGACAAGAGTGGTAGTAGTTTTTATTTTTAAATCAATTTTAGAGAAATTATATCTCTGTGTAATTGAAATTTGTATTTCTCAAATTATGAGATCAGACATATTTGCAATATGTTTAAGAGTCATTTTTATATATTTTTTGGTAAATTGTTCAGCTTTTAAACTTACTATCATGACCCATTAATTTTTTAATTAATTAATTTATTTTTATTTATTTTTGGCTGCATTGGATCTCTGTTGAGCTATGTGGGCTTCTCATTGCGGTGGCTTATCTTGTTGCGGAGTGTGGGCTCTAGGCGCACGGGCTTCGTTGTGGCGCACGGGCTCTAGAGCACAGGCTCAGTAGTTGTGGTGCATGGGTTTAGTTGCTTCGCGGCATGTGGGATCTTCCCGGACCAGGGATTGAACCCGTGTCCTCTGCATTGCAGGCAGGTTCTTAACCACTGCACCACCAGGGAAGTCCTTGACCCATTAATTTTTAAAGAATAAAATATTTAATTAGCCAAATGGCACAAAAGAAAAAATGCTACAAGGATTGATGCAATAGCACTCACGGTTTCCATTTAGAGTCTCTGACCGCAGGAGCAAACAAATTTTCATTTAACATTTGGAAAGCTGACTTTTTAAACTAACATTTATCAAACTCATACTGTATGCTCATAAATGATCAGCTGAGCACTTATTGTGTTCCCTACTACATGCTGGACACTGTGAATTCACATTTCATCTTTACAGCAACCCTACAAAATAGGTAGAGTTATTATCCCCATTATATGAATGAGGAAGTTGAACTCACACATGTTAAATAAGTTCGCCAAGTTCACACCAAGTTGGGAATTGAACTGAGGTCTTTCTGAGCATGTAGTTGGAGCTCTTTCCACTACCCTACTCTGCCTCTTTGATTGTAAACAGTGCCCAGTTCTTATTCAACACAGTATATCTCATATTTCCTTGCAATCAATCACCTCAACTTTGTTAGAGTTAAGTCCAAAGTAGCAATTCCTCTGTGGAATCCTCTACCTTCTGAGGGATAAAAACGGCTCCAAACCAAGCCAAGCCAAGCCTCGTCTTGTGTTTTCTCAGGGTAAGGAATGCCATGTGCTTGCTCCAGACAGAGGCCTCTGTTCTCTCAGCCTGTTATCGGTGTGTGTCATGTGTTTGGAATGGGAAGCAGGCTCTGGCATGAAACTCGCCCACAAGGATAGACAAGGCTTGGGCGGTGGATGGTAGAGGGTAGGAAGGCAGACTAGACCCAAGAGTGTGGCAAAGTCAGTGAACGAGTCTTAACAGCAGTCAGCCCTGGTTTTCCAGTCCACAGCTGGAGCCCAAAGTGGAGCACAGCACCAGTGGGGAGGGAGGTGCAGGAGTGTGTATGGAGGGGAAAGGAGACACTTGAAAATGTCACGGGCAGGAGTTCATCATCTTGGAAGTCTGGTTACCTATGACAAAGCCCCATCGTGGAACAAGTTTCAAAGGGCTGCCCATAGAAGGGAGTCTGGCCAGACCAAAACTAGAAAGCCCAAGGATTCCCAGGAGGAACATATCATGATCTATGGGGGAGGAGTGTAGTTAGAAAGTGCATGCAATATTTCAATATTTTGCATGTACACATATTTAAAATAAAATATTCTTATTATGTTAAAATAGAACATAATGGAAGTAAATCTGAGCAAAGTCTTTTTAGCTGGTGAGGATGTTCAGAAACTTAGACTCTAGCCAAAAACTATTAGTTATCTTTCGCATATTAGTGACTTTCGAGGAGGTTGTGAAATTTTTGTGTTAAAAGAGAGGGGATCAGTTTCAATATTGAGAAACCTTTGGAAAGTAGAAGAGAAATAAGGAGTCCAGTTTTGGGGGCAGGCTTTGTTGCCCCCAAGGGCAATGAGTTAGCCTAGGGCTTCCCTCCATTTGCTTTAATTAATTAATTAATTAATTTTATTCCATCTACTTTTTGGTGCAGTGATAATTTCATCTCATACCCATTCCAAAGTGGAACTAAAGGAATATGTGTGTATGGCCAAATAATCTTACTAATAATCAGACCTGATCTTTAAAATCTTGTTATTGTAACTAAACCTCTTGGTCTAGGATCCAGGGGGAATTGACAATGCTGTTCTTTGATGCCCTTTGTGAAGTTCATGGAAGGGAGTTATTATTTTAATATGCATATTAAAATTTATTCTCTAACTTGGCTGAGAACCAAACAAAAGAAAATAAGCCTGCTTCTATTTCAGCAGAGACATTTGAGTTATAAGAAATGTAAAAATCATTTTTCTCACTAGGAAAAGAAAGACAATTTTCTCCACTCAATGGACTATTAAATTTTAGAATCTCATTCCCTGAAGAGGTTTAAGAATCTGGTAGATGGGCTAGATCTGTGCAGTCCATGAGTTCAGTGGGGACCAGATGATCTTTGGTAACAGGGAACAGTTGGGGTCACTCTTTCAGTCTTTGGGTTCCACACTGAAATGAAGATTCACCAGCACTATTTCTACATTATTTAAATCTAACAATACATAAATTATTATAATATATAAATATAAAAACTCCTATAAAGGTAAATGTGCAACATTTTGAACATTTTATATTATACTAAGACTTTATTGCTTAAAGGACTTTAAATAAGGTAAAATGAGATTTTTTCCCTTAAATTGAAAGAAAAAGGAAAAAGTGAGAAAGAAGTGAGGAAATGGAGGTAGAAAAGGCCCAGCAATCCCACTACTGGGCATACACACTGAGAAAACCATAATTCAAAAAGAGTCATGTACCACAATGTTCATTGCAGCTCTATTTACAATAGCCAGGACACGGAAGCAACCTAAGTGTCCATCATCAGATGGATGGATAAAGAAGATGTGGCACATATACACAATGGAATATTACTCAGCCATAAAAATGAACAAAATTGAGCTGTTTTGTAGTGAGGTGGATGGACCTAGAGTCTGTCATACAGAGTGAAGTAAGTCAGAAAGAGAAAAACAAATACAGTATGCTAATACATATATATGGAATCTTAAAAAAGAAAAAATGGTTCTGAAGAACCTAGGGGCAGGACAGGAATAAAGATGCAGACGTAGAGAATAGACTTGAGGACACGGGGAGGGGGAAGGGTAAGCTGGGACAAAGTGAGAGAGTGGCGTGGACATATATACACTACCAAATGTAAAATAGATAGCTAGTGGGAAGCAGCTGCATAACACAAGGAGATCAGCTCGGTGCTTTGTGACCACCTAGAGGGGTGGGATAGGGAGGGTGGAAGGGAGACACAAGAGAGAGGGGATATAGGGTTATATGTGTACATATAGCTGATTCACTTTGTTATACTGCAGAAACTAACACAACAATGTAAAGAAATTATACTTCAATAAAGATGTTAAAAAAAAGAAGAAGTGAGGGGTTCTCTGCTTATATAGCTGCACAAAGGACAGGAGTAATTTTTCCATTGACTTAAAACATTTCTTTTTGATTTTGTTCGTTCTAGCAGTCATTACTGATTATGAAGATAACCCAAATGAATGAATCTGTAACCAGTTCATAGATATGGTCATTTAAAAATTTTTAAATCCAATTTATTTAAGATGAAATAAAATTCACCTATTTCTTCTACTCCCCATCACCCCTTGCCTCTTGTAACCATCAATCTGTTCTCTGTATCTATGAGTTTGAACTTTGTTTTGTTTTTTCAGATTCCACATAAAAAAATGAGATCATATTGTATTTGTCTGATTTATTTCACGTAGCATAATTGCCTTGTGGTCCATCCATGTTGTTGGCAAGATATCATTCTTTTTATGGCCGAATAATATTCGTGTGTGCGCGTATGTAATTTCTTTATCCATTTATCCATTGGTGGACACTTAGGTTATTTCCATATCTTGGCTATTGTAAATAATGCTGCAATGAACATGGTTGTGCAGATATATTTTCAAGTTGGTGTTTTTATTTTCTTCAGATCAATATCCAGAAGTAGGATTACTGGATCTTATGGTAGTCCTATTTTCAGTTTTTTGAGGAAACTCCATACTGTTTTTCATAGTGTTTGCACCAATTTACATTTCTACAAAGAGTGCACAAGAGTTTCCTTTTCTTCATATCCTTGCCAACACTTGTTATTTCTTGTTTTTTTGACAGTAGCCATTCTGACAGGTGTGAGGTTTATCTCATTGTGGTTTTGATTTGCATTTCCCTGGTGATTAATGATGTTGAACATCTTTTCATCTACCTGTTAGCCATCTGTATGTCTTTTTAGGAAAAATGTCTTCTCAGACAAAGATTTTTAATGGGGTTGTTGGGTGTTTTTTGAGTTGTATGAGTTTTTTTTTTTTTTACATATTTTGGATATTAGCTCCTTATTGAATATACGATTTGCAATTATTTCTCCTATTCAGTAGGTTGCCTTTCCATTTTGATGATGGTTTCCTTTGCTGTGCAGAAGCTTTTTAGTTTGATGTAATCCCACTTGTTTAATTTGCTTTTATTACTTTTGCTTTTGGTATCAGATTCAAAAAATCATCACCAAGCCAGGTGTCAAGGAGCTCACTGCCTATGTTTTCTTCTAGGAGCTTTATGGTTTCAGGCCTTACGTTCAAGTCTTAGTTAATGTTTGGTATGGTGTAAGATAGTGATCCAAGTGTCATTCTTTTGCATGTGGTTGACCAGTTTTCTCAATACCATTTCTTGAAGAGGCTGTCCTTTTCCCATTGTATAGTCTTGGCTCCTTTGTTGTAAATTAATTGACCATGTATGCGTGGATTTTTTTCTGGGATCTCTGTTCTGTTCCATTGACCTGTGTCATTTACTTTAATTTAATTCAATGAACATTCTGTGAAAACCTACTGAGCAATAGGCATTGTGTTGGGTGCTGTAGATCCAACAGTGAATATCATTGTTTTCTGCTCCTGAGAAGTTTGTGACCTAACTGGGCAGCAGAGGTAGGTTGACAGATAATCACAATGAAACGTTAGAAGTGCTGTCATAGAGGTATGCACAGGGTAGTAGGAGGGGTGGGGAAGTGAAGAGAGGGTTTCCTAGGAGAATTGTCCATAAGCTGATTTTAAAGAGCACTCGATATTGGATCTAGTGCAAAAGGGCAGCCTCTAAGGGGGTGAGGAACTATAGTGGTTATACGCTTGGGCTCTGTACTCATGCTGGCTAAGTTTCCTCATCTGTAACACCAAGATAGTAATATACCTTATAGGGTTGCCATACAATTAAACGAAGTAATTATGTACAGCACCTTAGCACCTAGCTCTCGGTATATATAAATTATTAATTCACTTTAAATGCAGTATTACCTGATGGATCTGAAATTGTGTTTGGAGGGCTCTTACTTTAGGGTTAATTCTGTGCTTAGAAGTTTGTTTTTTTTTTCTTGTAGAATATTACACAAGAGTCAACAGGGGTGATGTATTAAGGAATTGATAAATTAATTAGAAATGTGGCAGTGTTGAGGTTTTTTTTGGCTGCTTTGGGTCTTTGTTGCTGCATGCAGGCTTTCTCTAGTTGCAGTAAGCGGAGGCTACTCTTCGTTGCGGTGCACGGGCTTCTCATTGCGGTGGCTTCTCTTGTTGCAGAGCACGGGCTCTAGGCGCGTGGGCTTCAGTAGTTGTGGCACACAGGCTCAGTAGTTGTGGCGCATGCGCTAAGTTGCTCCGTGGCATGTGGGATCTTCCCAGACCAGGGATCAAACTCATGTCCCCTGCATTGGTAGGCAGATTCCTAACTACTGCACCACCAGGGAAGTCCCACAGTGGTGGTTTTAAAAGGCGTTAATAATGTTTAACAAGAAGGTACCTCAGCCCAATCCAACATTTGCTCTCATTCATTCATTCAGTACTTGAGTTCCTATTGTGTACTCTATGGAAGCCTTACAAAAAAGATTCCAACATAATACTTTTCTGTAGAAACTCACAGTCCAATGAGAAAGACAACGTGGAAACAAAGCATTACAACACCATACGATAAGTGTGATCATAAAGTCATGTGCAAAATACCGGTTATGACATTATTTGGATTATTTGGCTGTGTAATACTTAACTGAATAAGCTGGAGAAAAGCATGATCAGAACTGGGTCTTAGAAAGAACAAACAATGGCAGCTGAGTGGAAGGAGGATACACCAGTTGGAAAGAGATCACTTAGAGGCTTTTGCAATAATCTGGCAAGGTTGGTAAATCTTGGTAGTTTCTAGCTGAATATATGGTCTGGCCCTAGGAAGAGAGATCTGGACTGGAGGGTCATGTCTAGGAGTCATCAGTCTAAAGGTGGTATTTGAAGCTACGGGTACCAATGAGATGTAAACTCTTGGAGCCACTCTCCTAGCTATGCTTGGGCCTTTGACATCTATCTAAAGTACAAGGTCTCACTAGTATCATATCTCTTTCCCAGGCATTCAGTCTCCCAGTGTTCCCACAGTCAATAATTATAATAATGGCACTGTATCAGTCAAGTCAGATTCTTATTCTTTTCTGACTGACTGTAGAAAATGAAGTAGTATTTTCGTTTGCTGCCACATCACTTTTCAGTGGCTTTCTCCCCTGCTGTGGCACCCTCATTCCACATACCATCTCACATTCCATTTCCAAAGTGCTAGACTTTCTAATTAATCACTGTATGTTACCCTATCTAAGATGCCATCAATGAAAAGATGCACCATTATTTTATATACCAATAAAGAAGGGACTTCCCTGGTGGTCCAGTGGTACAGAATCTGCCTTCCAATGCGGGGGATGCGGGTTCCATCCCTGGTCAGGGAACTAAGATCCCACATGCCGTGGGGCAACTAAGCCCGTGTGCCGCAACTACTGAGTCCGCGTGATGCAACTAAGACGCAACGCAGCCAAATAAATACATAATTTTTTTTTTAATGCCCAAGATGAGGAATCTAATGGGAGACCCCTACATAAAGCTGAGACACCAAAGGGCCACACTTTGCATACAGAAGTAAACAAGAAATAAACTCACCACACAGAGAGAGACAGCAAAAAATCTTGCGTGCCCCGGTCTCGGCACCGATGGAGAGAGGGTGAAAAACATCTCATGTGAGAAATGAAACTACAAGCTGGCACTCATACAAGTGGTCTAAGTTCACACTGCTAGTGTGGCCCAAATGTTCTCAATCTCAGAATTTAATCTGTAGCCGTGTCACAGTGACCAGCAGAAGAAAAAGTAAATCCTCACAACCAGGGTTCTCAATGCCCAATATGATGGTCCACCAACTCTAGCAGTAATCAAAATCAGTACATTCTACTGAAACCAAAGGACACTGAGCATCTGGTAGACTTCCTTGTGTAAGGATCTGGACTATAGTCTCTTTCCTGTGAGTTTAAATTATGAAGGTAATATTTTGTATATTTAGACCACCCCAAAATTACAGATGGAGAAACCAAGGTTTATATATAACCATGGCACTGGGGTGCTCATTTAGTGCTCCCCAAAGCTACCTCTTTTTCTCTGAAAGATCATAACTTGTCTGTGTCTGGCATCTTAGGCTCTTCCTGGAATGAGGGAGGGCTAGATGGTAGATTTATTAAGTATCATGTTGGCATTTACAGACATGAACATAAGTTGCTGGAGCCATGAGTTGTAATGTTGACAGAACCTCACTAGAGACTAATTCTGGGCTCCGCATCTGGAAGTTACAGATGCTGGTAAAGGTTTTGAGAGGAAACGTAAAAACTGTTGTAAAACAGGAACTAGGTAGGAAGGGTAAAATTCTGGGCTTTTTTTTTTTTTAACCGGAAGGAATTCCAGAGACCATCTAGGTGCAGTTCCTCAGGCCATCTGGCAGGGCTGCTATGCAGATCAGATTTTTGCATGGCTCAACCTTTTGCATAAACTCTGTTTAAATGCCCCCTTTTCAGAGAAAACCCCTTTGATTATGTCATCTATAATAGCCTACCTACAATCCAGGACGCTTAATACTTTATTCTGTGTCTTTTAATCACGGTAGTTATCACTATCTGATACTGTCTGAAATGATTAGTTTAATTGTCAACTTGCTTTTTTTCTCTCTTCTCCCACTAGAATGTAGAGACCTGGTTCAAACAACTCTGTAAACCCAGAGCCAGAACAATACCCCTAAAATAGAAACTCAAAAATATTTGTCGAATGACTGAACAGTGAATGAATCAATGAAGAAAATAAGGACAGAAGCTGTAATTATTTCACTCAGACAGATAAAATTCCATATCAGGTTTAGACTAGGTTTTAGGTGATTCATTTTCTTTGAGGAACTAGCTATAATGTTTCTGTGTCATAGCTCTTAGCATAGTGCCTGCCACATACAAGGCTCTCAGGAAATATTTGCTGAGTAAAAGAATGTGTATCGTATACCCCTTAATGATGAGCTGCTATAATTACCAGGAAGAGTAATCAGGGAACAACATATAATCTTATTAACCAAAACAAATATTGGGAAATACAAATAGATTTTATATGACATGAAGATTGAAAGAGATGAAAGATTTAAAGATTTAAAATAACATTTTTGGAATAAGAAGTGGAAAATCATTAAGACTGGGAATGGAATGCAGGGGACTTTTAAGGCAGAAGGAGAAATTCAAGATGTCATGATTGTCCATGTTCCTCTCATCTCCTTTGTTAAGTAACCCGGGAAGGTTATAAAATCTTCTTCCAGGAGGGCTTTAAAAATAAGAGCACTGGGCTTCCCTGGTGGCGCAGTGGTTGAGAGCCCGCCTGCCAATGCAGGGGACATGGGTTCGTGCCCCTGTCCGGGAAGATCCCACATGCCGCAGAGCGGCTGGATCCGTGAGCCATGGCCTCTGAGCCTGCGCGTCCGGAGCCTGTGCCCCCCAACGGGAGAGGCCACAACAGTGAGAGGCCCGCGTACCGCAAAAAAAAATAATAATAAAAACGAAGAGCACTTTCTCCTTGACTGGAGTGCCCCCAGAATGAGGGATAAACCAAGCAGCCTTTCCAACATCTTCCAGCCTCATGATACTCTGAATTTGGACACTGAGAAACTACTCATTTGTAATCCAGCAAACACTTACAAAGTGCCTCCAAGTGCCAGAGAAGAGTCAGGATCCTTTGGCTGCAAGTGACAGAAACTCAATTCATACAATTTAAAAAGAAAAGAAAAGAAAAAGAAAGGACGTATGCTTGAAGGATACTGGGTTTTCTCCCAGAGCAATAAACCCACTAAAAGGGCAGGGATGTAGCAGACCCTAGGAACCACTGGAGCCAGGAACTTAATATGGTGTGGATTCTTTCTCTACCTTTTCCCTTCTTCCTGGTGTTAGCTTTTTCCTTCCCCTGCTACAGACTGCCTATTTCCCCATGGCGGAAAACCTGACAACAGGCATCTTCTAAGATTTATGCCTTATAGCTTTTGGCCACTGTGGTTCCAAGCTGAAAAATCTGAAAGAAGGCACCTAGCCCAACTTGAAAACACACCCTATCAAATCAAGCAATCAATTATGACCATTGCAATGGGATTAGATTAGAATTCCATAAAGATTAAGTGGTGGGGAGAGAGAAACAGTTTCTAAAGGAAGTGGGTGGGGCTGAGCAGGCAATGCCACATACACTCATTATGGTCTGCCACCGTGCTGGACACTGGTCAAAGGTGACTGAGGCTTTATACCTGTAAAACCAAGGTGTCATCAACTACTGAAGCACACAAAAATGCTGGCAGCGATATCACCGGGAAGTCTGACGCGGTGCTGTGTTTGGGTGCGGCTGAGTTTGGTGCCTGTCTCTGAGAAGGCAGCCTCCAATTTCCTTGTAAAAGGTGTATCCTTGTCTCTCCAGTTCAGAAGTTTGACCTGTCCCTTGGAGCTAGTGATGACAGTGGAGGTAAAGGTGATGGTTAAGGAACTGGTTTGTCAACACTTGGGAACCTGCAGAAGAGGTCACTGTGACACTCTTGGGGGTGAGCATGATCAAGTAGAGTAGATGGAGAGAAAGAAAGAGAGAAAACAGGAGAAGAGTGTTGTGAATGGGGTTAATGTCAAATTAACCCCAAAGCTCACTTCCTCATAGCTCTGCATGTCTTCTTCCATTGAGGAATGAGAAAGTTAAGCTCTCCTGGAAAATACTAAGAGTGTAAAGCTTTCTGATCTGGGACTCTCTGATCACAGACTGTCCCTTCTACTCTGTGGCTGTGTCTCCTCAGCGCCCCCCCCGCGCCCCCCACCCCCCTCCGCCGCCCCAGCAGTGCCTGGTTGGAAAGGGGGTATGAGACTGAATGAGCTATTTCTGTCCTTGCTTTGTTTCCATGACAACTGATCCTCAAGCATTGCATTTAGGCCCTTCTAAGTCACACCTTCCCAAGGAGGACTCTGTAGGTTTGCGCAAGGGATGGAGTTGGCTTCTGGTCACATAGCTGGGCTTTTCAGAGATTCTCCAAAGGGCTGATGTATCTTTTAGAAGTATTTCTGTTTTCAATGCTTAAAGTAATAGTAATTCTTTCTTAAATGACTTGAAATCAAAATTCTTCACTTTTCCCTTTAGGCAATGGCCGCAGCCCGCTAACTCCCAAATAGGCCTATAAGAACAGCACGGGCTAGGGTATGCCTGCTTATTTGTCAGTCAAACGGGAAAGTAGGAGGAAGTAATACATTGGTGACAACTGACTCAGCCAGTCAGCCCAAGTCAGGAATCATCTCTCTTTTCCCTGAACTAGAGTGACTGTCCAGAACTGGAGCATTTCAGGGGAAGGAGTGTGTTAAGATTTCTTTCAAGTTAAGAGACACATGTGGCAAGCATCACAGAGGAGATGGAAGTGTTCAGGGAGATGAAGCTGATAAACATCCGTATTGTAAGAATGTCAGTGACTGACTCTGAGTTCCTCCTTTAGGCTTGAAGGAAGAAACCATGACTTAACCATTTCCCTGTATCTAGCTAGCATGGTGCCTGGCGCTGAGCTGGTACTCAGTAAGTTTTGGTTGATGGACTGATTAAAAGTAATATTTGGTATTTGCAAGCATATCTCAGGAGCTATGCAGAATCTGGGGCTTCCTAAAAGCACCAAACTTGCTCTCTAGAAGTAAAAGTCATCCTTTTTAAATTTTTAAATTATCACTCATTTAACTCTGATGGATTTTTCTTAATCGTGCTCCGTGTTAACTAGGAATTTGATTCCCCAAAACTGGTTCTGAGTGAAATAGAAGGAATTAGTTTTCTCTCTCATCATCCTCTAAAGGAGGAGCAACTCATTCTGAGATCCAGAAACTGAGCTGAGGATAGGAATGCCTGTGGATTCCCAGCAAAACTCAAGTTTGAAATAAAGTGAAATGCCTTGTGGAGTTATCTTCACTGAGGGACCACGAAACCACCACAGAAACGTAGAAACAGAGTCTAGTCAGCATGGAATTCTCTTTGGTTTCCTTTCAATTTGTAACCCCCCTAGACTTTAGATAATTGAAATCTGGAGTTTTTCACAGTTAGACCTCTTATTTGTGCATGAGAATTGCTGAAGTAAACTGGTTTAAAATTGAAAAACAACAAGGAAAAGGTAAACAATGAGAATTGACATTTGTTAATGAAGAACAACAATGTAAGATGTTTATATTTTAGTGGCTGAGAGCAGGGCCGCTGGTGGCAGCCTGTCTGGGTCTGTGTCCTGACACTACACCTTCTTGCTGCCATGTGGCTTTGGGCAAGACTGTTGTGAGACTGAAATGTATTATATCAAGAAAAGTGCTCAAAATATGCCTGGCACATAATAAGTGCTCAATAAATATCAACGAATCTTACTATTATGATATTATTTTTAAATGCTTTGTAAGCCACAATTTTAATCAGGCTATCCTCCTGCTTAAAATACTTCAATGGTTTCTTGTTTTCCCCCTAAACTGCAAGTTCTTGAGCATGGCCAACAGATTATTCCAGTGCTGGCCTCTACCTACTCATCCCCTGCCTCTCCTCTCTGATCAAATCCTAAGCTCTGTTCTTAGGATTCGAGATTTTTGATGTGCCTTGTCCTCTTATGTCTCTACACACGTTCTCTTTCCTCTGCTTGAAGCACTGTCTCCCTACTGCTCACCTGGCTAATAGCTATTTGTCCTTAAACTAGCCTAGATATCTCCTCTTCCAGGAAGCTCCCTCTAACTTAACTAGTTTGGCTTAAGGACCCCTCCCACAAGCTCTTCAATCCCCTTGTTCTACTGCTTTGCATTCCCTAACATACTCTGCTCACATCTTTCCTTCTCTTTCTCTCCCATGTGCTCCTTTGTGGAAAGAAATGACATCTTGTTGTCCAGTGTATCCTCAGCATGTATCACAGAGCAGGTGTTCCAAAAAAGCCTTGGTCTCTTAAGAAGAGAGGAGGCTTACAAATGAAATCTTCTAGAAAAATCAGCAAAGGTAAAGAACTGAAGCCCACAAGAAACAGAAACAGAGAAAATCTGTAATTCCCTCACGTCTCAACCCACTCCTGCACCCTCACATTTGCAGGCCTGGGATTTGCTCCTTTGCTGTCTTCCGTTCTCGAGTTGCCCTGAAGAGAATGCCAGGAGTTACATTCTCTGATGACCCATGCCTTTGAGGGCCACCTGATCCTGCTTTATTTCCTGTTGTGCAACCAAAACAGGCTGTGCATGGGAATTAGGGGGGTTACAAATTGAAAGGAAAGCAAAGAGAATTCCATGCTGACTGGACTCTGTTTCCACCTTTCTGTGGTGGTTTCGTGGTCCCTCAGTGAAGATAACTCCGCAAGGCATTTCACTTTATTTTCTTGATGCTCAATGGAAAATCCAAGCAGCCACGGTTTCAGATCCTTCTAAGCTGATTATGGTTCTTAGAGGTAAGGGAACCAAGGCTTTCCATAATCTAGACAATGCAGAGCTTGTCTTTTGGACTACCAGCACTGGATAAATACTAATCAACTGCTTTTCTCTTTTCTAAGAATCCTAGAGGGCCACAGTTAATCCTTTAAAGGCTCCTGTGGGTGGAAACACCATTCTGTTACACATTGATTAGGAAAGTGATAGCTCAAGGTCATTCAGCAGTTAAGTGGCAGAACTAGGTGGTACTGGGGTCATATAACGCAAGTCAGTCTCTTTTTCCCTTTGGCATTTTTAATTCTGGACACAGAGCTACAGAATTAAAACCAGAGCAGGGGGCAGGCTAATGAGAAAATTATATATTTGAACAAGATTTAAAAATAAATAAATGATAAATAGAATTTATGGAATCCCTATGAACCTATTCCCAGCAATCTGGAAAGCATTAGCAAAAGCAAATACCCCAAGTTATCCCGGGGAATTACCCTACTATATTCATTTTTTGGCATGAAAAAACCCCCAAGGATCCAGAGTAAGGGTTAGGAGAGAAAGAGGAAGAAAAATATTTCTAAAGAATCAGGGATTTGATTTTTCTGCCATTTAGTAAAGATTTTATTTTGAGATGAATTGGTTACAAGCTTCTGAAGTCTCTTTCTTAGGATGTTTGATCATGGAAAGTGGAAGAGACTTCAGACTATTTCAATCTCAAGTGTGAATAGATCCAAAGCTTTTCACCTGTCTCTGAAGTAGACAGGAAAATAGTCAGGGAGCTTCTCCAAGTTAATGAAGTCTCTTCTGGCCCAGAGATCATATATCACCTATCATTATGGCTCTTACTCTAGTAATTCTAGTATAAGGTCTGTCATTTAGCAGATGCGCAACAAATTTTGCTGAAAAAAATTGTGAATGCATAGCATGTTTGGTGAAGGGATAGTGGTCTCTTATTTTTAGTTCTCAAAGAAAGAAAAGCCCTGACTTATAGCATTTGCCAATTACTGTGGTGTAAATACTCCCAGCCAGACCGCTTTCAAGTTACCCATGGCTTAACAACAAGCTCACAAAGTTTCTAGAAATTTAGCCATTGGCTCTCGTGATGATCAGGAGTCAATCCAGCACACCCATGCTTGTGGCAGTACATTCTTGGCTCCCCATGTATACAAAGGCAGAGCAGTACTGAATGTTTTCAGTATATTTAGCCTTCAGAAGGAAAAGGGGGTTCTAGATAAAGCCAGAGGTAGCTTGGGAACAGAAATTCTGCAGCATGATGAGGCCTCCCACGTAGAAAAGCACATCAGTTGTGTCCTGGGGGGACTGCCAAGGACCAGAATAATTTTATGTCTTTAGCTTAGTGTGAAACATTGAAGAAGTGCATGTCCAACACGCCTCTGCATTCTGCATGCCTCTTCCTCTAAGCAAAGAAGAAGAAAACCCTTGGAATTCCCAAACCCTCTTTAATAGAGCTGAGGTTTGTGTGAACAATTAAAAAACACTAATCCAGGTCTGAGGGTACTCAAATCACAGTTACCAATGTAAGATGTCTTTGTAATGTGGGGATTAGACCAAAGAGGGTTATTTCTAATTATCGAAACCAGGAATACTGTCTGTGTGTGATTGGCAATAAGCATTCTTCATCGCAATAAATAGATCATTATTTCCATTCCCTCACAATTTACATCATTCATATAGTTTTTGTTCAAAGTTTCTCCATTTGTCATGCTGCTGAATTAACAGGGTTTCCCGCTCTTGAGTGCTGAGGATGAGTGCTTGGTGACAGGTGTTTCTCAGAAACACATGTATGTAGCCAGTATGGCTTCTTTCAGCCAATTCATCCTCTCCACTCTATGCTCTGGACAGATCCGTAGCCTGACACAGGGGTTCTGATTATGGATCTCAGGAAAGTAGCTGGGACCAGGTCCCACCTGAAGCACATGTCCCTCCTCCCCAGTTCTGCCCTGTCCAGGAGGTGGGAGCCTTGAGTAGAGCCCGGGAAGGTGAGAGCCAGACCGGCAGGGCTTTCTTTCAAAACACACACTTCCCCCACCACCTAAACGGGCATTATGTAAAAGACGAGCCCCAGCCTGCACTTCTATTCACAGATTTAGTTAAACATCACTCACCGCAATCTTTTCACTTGTCCCTTGATCCTACTCTTGGTCTTTCTCACATTCACTCTGCTATTATTCTCTTCCTCCTTTCCTAAGATCATTCTTTGGAATTACCCTGTGCGTTTGGGTCGGCTCCACTCGGTTTAGCATAAGAGATAGCACAGAATCTGAGAAGTCAAGTGGTCTGGGTTTGTGCCTTGACCCCTTCACTTGCTGGCGGTGTGACCTTGGGAAAGTGACTTGACCTCTTTAAGCCTCAGCTTCCCCATATG
This sequence comes from Monodon monoceros, assembly GCF_005190385.1. Lineage (NCBI taxonomy): Eukaryota > Metazoa > Chordata > Mammalia > Artiodactyla > Monodontidae > Monodon > Monodon monoceros. The sequence goes on along the minus strand of NW_021703774.1, from coordinate 55,251,935 downwards.
CAAAACCAGGTCACTACAAGTCCCTATTTTATGAGTGTCGTGAGGTGAAAATGAGGACATACATGCCAAATTCCCAGCAAATATCTCGGTGGTAGACACGTAAACAGGTTAGCTCTTGTGAACATTACTTCCGTCCTTGTTATTATTGTTGTCATCAGTGGAAGTGATGTTTCCATGGCACAACACTGCCCCAAGTGCCTTGGGGGAGGCCCACACTGCAGCCCCAGAGGTTCCCATGGCCAAGGTCCCTGAGCGAAGTCTTTTGTATTTATTTATTTATTTATTTATTTATTTTGGGCTGCATTGGGTCTTTGTTGCTGTGCGCAGGCTTTCTCTAGTTGCAGCGAGCGGGGGATACTCTTTGTTGCAGTGCGCGGGCTTCTCACTGTGGTGGCTTCTCGTTGTGGAGCACGGTCTCTAGGCGTGCGGGCTCAGTAGTTGTGGCTCATGGGCTCTAGAGCTCAGGCTCAGTAGTTGTGGTACACGGGCTTAGTTGCTCCACAGCATGTGGGATCTTCCCGGACCAGGGCTCGAACCCATGTCCCCTGCATTGGCAGGCGGATTCTTAACCACTGCGCCACGAGGGAAGTCCCCTGACAGAAGTCTTGATATACGCTTACCGTGCAGAGATGCTTGTGAATGTGTTGCCAAATCTACCTCCAAGCACAGAGCCTGGTAATAATCTGTCCCTTGACGTGCCCTTCAAGTTTGTCTTGGATAAGAAAATCCTTAATGACTTTTTGATTTTGCTTGCCATGTGCTTTGTTATTGCTGACACAAAATTATGTCTAGAAAACATACATCTTTTCAAAAATTTAATTTGATAAACACTGACTTCTTAACCTTTAAAATGAATAATGACCATTGTAACAATGTCAGGAATGAAATGGTTTTATTGTTTGTTCCCCCTCTAAGAAGCTGAACCAGAGACGGGTAAGATGGCCTCTTATACCTCCTGTAATTAAAGATCAGTCTGGAGTCCTGCTTGAAAGCCCCACCTTTTTTCACTTCCCTCCATTTATTCTGGGGAAATAGCCAAGCTCCTGAAATAGGACAGATGCTGCCTGGATTTGTCATGTCTGGAAGCCCTTGAAACTGCAGTTGAACTCATCTGTCAGGATCAGCGGGTTGAGTTTACCTTCAAGGTCAAAAGTACCTTTGAATTTTCCAAGATACATGAAAAGAGATTCCATGTATGCAGTCATGTGCCACCCTATATGTCAGGGAATGAAACCTTGCCTTCTAGATACTCCAACAATAGACTTTACAAGAGTCTGAGAAACCTGGAGAAGGCAGAAGATGGCCAGGAATAAAGGCAAAGAGGAGCACTTGGGCTTTTCCAATGAGCAGGAAAGGTCACTGCCCAGGGTCAGCAGTGTTAGGACTCCCAGCGTTTTCTGACAGCACCGTGACCATTGCGTTCCACTCTACCCAAAGCCTGTCTCCACCCTCCCCCCCGCCAAACCCCTTCCTCTAATTCTTGGCCTCCTCCCCACCAGCCTGCCGTCCTGTTCCAATCTTCAATTTCAAAATGGTGGTGGTGGGGGGAGCTACATTTGACAAAAAGGTTCCTACAAGCTTTGCACAGGGGTCTATATTCCATTTCCCTCAGAGAGTTCTTTTGTCACATATTGGAACCTGCCTGTTGCTGTAAGGGGGGCTCAGAGCCCATCCAATACTTCCACTGTCAAGTCACAAGTCCTCAGCCCTGTCCTTGAGCAGTGAATTTGTATTTTACAAATTCAAATTCAATTTTCTGAAGAACCTTATGTATTATGACCAGCAAATCTAAGAGATGGAAGGTCATCAGAGGTCATCTTGCCCAATGCCAGAAGCCACAGCCCATTTACAGTGTTCCTCAAAGAGTGGTCTGGCCTTTGATTAAATACCAGATGAGAGAGGTTGCCTCTTCAGAAGAAAAAGGAATGTCTGAGAAACAGGGGTGGGAAGGGGACTAACCTTTCATAATATATTTTTTTGTTCCTTTTAAATTTCATCCTGTTACATTGGTTGCCTATTCAAAAAAAGTAAACTAGGTATTTTGAAAATAGCTTTAGTGTGATGAAACCCACTACACCACAAAGCAGATAGATCATTCCATTTCAGATGGCTGGAATTGGCAGACAGTAGTTTCTCCTGCTGAGCTGAAATTAGTCTTTGTGTCGCTTCTACTTTTCTACCCATCCCTCTTAGTGAGTCGTACAGAACCCGCCAACCCCTCTTTAGCATCAAAAATAAAAAAGTCAAATATATGAAGACAATCGTTCTACTTTCTTTTAGTCATTTCTTCTTGAAGGACAGAAAGGTCACCCACTTTGCTACATCAGATCTCTCAGCTAGAAGGACTGGAGGAAAAAAAAACGAATTTTAGTATTTATGGGAAAAAAAAAAAAGAAATTGGTCCAGGGATGAGTTTCCCTCGTGCTGTTTTGTTGAATCTGGCCTCCACTGCTCACTGAAGGGTAAGGATTGGTAGAGCCAAATTTTACTCCAAAATCAAGAGGTAGCTCTGGCCTTACCTTTGCAGCCTGAGGGGAGGGTCCCTTTGACAGTGGACATTTCCTAGCAGCCTCAGAAAAGTTTCATGAGCTTCTGTAATAGATTGCAAAGCCTTTGGGGGCAATTTGTGGAATGCCCGTTTCCACAACACAGAAGTTTTGCACAGGATTTCATCCAGAAGTTTATAACACCAATAAAATCAGGGGACTAAATTTAAGCGCACTGTTCTTGGATTGGAACAACAATGGATAGACGTGGAGCTTTGTACCCAATGCCTTTCTTTTTTTTTTTTTTTTTTTAATTAATTAATTTATTTATTTTTGGCTGTGTTGGGTCTTCGTTTCTGTGCGAGGGCTTTCTCTAGTTGCAGCAAGCTGGGGCCACTCTTCATCGCAGTGTGCGGGCCTCTCTCACTGTCGCGGCCTCTCTTGTTGTGGAGCACAGGCTCCAGACGCGCAGGCTCAGTAGTTGTGGCTCACGGGCCCAGTTGCTCCGTGGCATGCGGGATCTTCCCGGACCAGGGCTCGAACCCGTGTCCCCTGAATTGGCAGGTAGATTCTCAACCACTGCGCCACCAGGGAAGCCCCCTTTCTCGATTTTTATTATCATTTCAACAAGTATTGTCTCCCCTCCCCGCTCCATCCCAAGTCCCCAGAACTGTGCTAAAATACAAAGGAAGCACCAGGATATGTACCCTGCCCTCCAAGAGCATATATTCATCCTGAGAAGGCTATATGCACACAAAAGCAATAAAGTAAGAATACAAGACCGATTAGACTTGGCTAGAGAGTAACTAGTCACTGGGGCAGCATTCAGCCCATGGAGTCTTTCTGTAGCAGTTGCACACATAGGAACCCCTCACAGATTATATGCCTTCCCAGACCTGAATATTGTCCTCATTTCCTCTCTCCTACAGAAAAAGGACCCTACTGACCTATTAGGAAATGACCTTCGAGGTATCTGTCCAGTTGCAAAAGAGGTACCCCCCCCACCTACCCAAATACCTTTTCATCCTGGTTTCCCTTATGGCTAAGGGTACACATTGGGGACCTACTGACTGGAGTTGAAGAGAAAGTCTGCAATTATGAGGTTTGAGGAGTAGTCAGAGAGATTTGTCTGCCAGAGGGATATCTTTAAGGCTCAGATTCAGGCCAGAATAATGTTCACCCCTATGAGATGGCAAATCCTATAATGTCTCCCTTAGCCCACCTGTGGCACTCCTGAGCCCCTCAATAGCATGGTAAAGCCTCTCCGGAAAGCTGGTCTTCCAGAGCCTTGGCTTACCTTATCAGCACTGTAAACACAGGAGGAGCTAGGTATCTAGAAAGGCATGAAACTGGACAAAAAGTGCTTCTGTTTAAGCCCGTGTTCTTTCGTCTCAGTGCAGGCACTCGTTCATCTGTCTACTCTGGCCCGGTTCACAACACGCTGGCAGCAACTCTCTTTGCCCAGCTCAATCAATTCAGCCCGGCTTTAAGCTGGAGCACGTCAAATGTGTTCTCACCCCAGTGTTTACCCCTAACCAAGCTGAACGACTCAGCAAGTGTTTCCTGCCTTTTATTGTTCTCTTTGAGGGTAGGAGTCAGGCCTTCCCCTTGTGGGAGGCCCACAGCAGGCACTGAGCCTGGCGAGGAGAGGGTGGGCATGCCCAAAACACCACTCAGTGAATATTCAGTGATTACCCCCCATCAGCCTGGTGCTGTGCTTGGCACTGGGAGATCAGGGATGAATGAGATGCTTCTGCCTTCACGTTGAGAGAGGGAAGCAGACAAGCTAGCAAGCCGCGCACGGTACGGAGAACCACGATGAGAATCGGGGCCGGGAGTGCACTGAGATGGGCACCGAATCCAGCCTTGGTGAGCAGAGGGGCTGGGGAAGGGAGTCTAGGAAGCATCGAGGGGAGTCACGCCCCACCTGTTGAGTAGGCGCTAGGTTACCCAAAGACAGGGCCGGGTGTGCACACAGAGAGGAGGTTCAGGAGCCAGTGGAGCCGCTGGGAGGTGAGAGAGCACAGGTTAGAACTGAATGATGGATCCTCGCGTCTCAGAATAGTTTCTTACAGCTGGGAAGTTCTGAAGGTTTAATCATCCACTTTTCACTCAGTTTAGTGATGGTGACTGATACCAGTTCATATTCATACTCAGCCTAGGCTAACAAAAGCCCTCTGTCCTGATCTGTGAAAGGACAGCTTAAAAAGTGTGGGGGTCAGGAAAAGCAAAGGCCCAGTCTCGAGCCCCGCCCCTCCAGCTCTGGTAGAAAAACAAAGGCCACTAGCGAGTGTCTGTCCTGCTGGAATGTGCTGGCACAGGTCAGGGTTTGGGGAGCTCTTTCTCCTCTCTCTTTCTCTCCTCTTTTGGTCTGGTGAGCTTGAAAACAGTCTGCATTCTCAGATCTGCCCCATCAGGTCTCATACACGACTCCCTGCTTGATCAGGCGCACACACCCGACAGCTTTCCGCACACATCCTCTTGCAGCCCTCCCCATGCCCACCTCCCCACCGCTCATGCCCTGGGGCCCTCAGAACCGTGACCGCTCTCCAGAGACAGAAGGTCTGCAAGAGGGCAGCCCGATCTCCTGTGGAGGACCTAAACACGGGAGGAGATGTGCATGTGATTTGTAGGTCTTTTCCTTAGGACCCAGGAGGAAGTGGGATGGGTCACCCTCTTAGGCAAATCCTTAAAAATCTCAAAAGAAGGAAAAGGACCTTCAAATCTTTGTTTCCACATTGCAAGTAATTAACATTCTTAGATCTTCAAATGAAAGTTTGACATGGATTATCTCACTCAATCCAAATGATAATCTTACGAGGTGTTTGCTATTATTATCTCTCTCTGTGCCTGTGTCCTCATTAGGGATATAATGGCACCTACCTCATAGTCTTGGAAGAATTTAACACACAAATAATAAATACATTAGAGCTGTGCCAGCTCTCAGAAGATGTATTTATTATTGTGAGGAATCTGGGGCACAGAGGCTAAGTACTTTGGCCAGGATCACGCAGCTGATAAAATGAGGCCAAGATTCAAATCCAGCCAGTCTGACCCCCGAGCCTGACCTCCTAATGGCAGCACTCTCCACCCAGTGGCTCTGCTCCAAAGAAGGATTAAGGATGACAAGGAACCGGTGACTCTGGGTTTTGCTAGAGAGAAGCTGGAAAACCCCCTTGGCTGGGTAAATCAGTGGTTCTCAGAATCTGCTCCCAAGTGGCATCCTCAGCACTTCCTAGGGACTTGTTAGAGATGCATGCTCTCAGGCCCCACCCCAGCTACTGAGTCTGAAGCTCTGGGGTGAGACCAGCATGCTCTGCTTTCAGGAGCTCTCCCGGTGACTCCGCGGCACACTAGAACCCCAGAAGCACCGGTGTAGACGCTCAGCTCTCAGTTATCTCATACGTAACGTGCTCTTAGGCTCCACAGATGAACGTGGCTCTCAACCACATTATGATGAACTGTCCCTCACCCAACTCCAGGCGGAGGTTTAGAAAAGGCTTAGCTGAGGGCTGGCCACAGAGGGCTCATGGAAGCCCCAGCTGCCCTCGGTCTTTTGTCAGAGAGCAGATGGCAGTGGGACTTTCTCACCTTCTCTGATATTCCCTCCAGCAGTTAAAGAAACAATCCTCTGAAGAAACAGACCTCTAAAAATGTGGATTAATTTGGCCTCATGGCCACAGCACATGGAGGCCTCAGTTTTGGGAAACACTAGGTCTCGCAGTGGAGAAAACAGATTTGGTACCCAGGTTTTGGTGGTGGTTATTGATTTCCCCCCAAAATTGACTGAAAGTAGAATTTAAGGGCCAGAAAGGCTAAAAAGTGACCAAATGAATTCTTCCCCTTGGGGAGTGTGTCTATGGGGCGTAGGGGTGGGCAGAGGTATAACCAAGCTCTAGGCTCTATAGCATTAAAACCTGGGTGAGAGTTCATAAAATTTACAAAAGTAGCCCAATTTCCCCAAGGATCAGGGCAGGAGAAGGGTGGGCCCATGGGTGGGCATGGGGATCAGGCTTCTTCACGTTCTTTAGCAACTTCATATTCTTGAATGTCTTCTACCTGGCTTAGTCTGCAGCAGCGACTTCTAGAGGGCTGTAAGAAGCATTATGGTGACGACTTAATACTGTCCTTTTCGAACACGTACCCTGAGGCAGGCACTGTTCATTTTGCATGTGTTAACTCTTGTAATTCTCATAAGTCTTGAAGTAGGTATCATGTTTTCATCCTCCTATTACAGATGGATTTAAAATACTGAAGCACAGAGATATAAAGTGATTTACCTAGGGACAAACAGCTACCCAGCGGTGGAGTTCAGGTTAGAACCCAGGCATTGTTGGAACAGAGCAGGCCTTACGATGTGATTCCTCCTCTTCAGGAGAGTTTGTGCCCATGCCAGGGGAAAAGGAAAAGAAGGAGAGTGGGGAGGAGAGCAGGTCAGAAACACGAGGCCCTCAGCTGATCCCTGAGCCAGATTCCCTCCCTGACACTGCCTCAGCCAACCGCTGCCAAATCAGTCCTCCGGACTGGAGTATGACACCCACACCCTGTTCGTCAGAGTCAGGTGGCAATGACACATGCAGTCCTTTGCCAGGGAGCATCCCGAGACAGGTATCAAAGTCCACCTCCAGCGCTGGACTACACCTACCCCGACTGAGACCAGAGCTCAGGAGGGCACCCGGCAGAGCTGCCCTGGCCCCCGGGAGTTTTGCTCAGGCCCTGCCTGCCTCTCTGCTCAATAGGAAATGGGCTCCGCGCAGGATGTCCTGGCCCAAGGGAAGGGCCTGTCACTCCATGGCATCTATTTCAGCCGAGGAAGCCGGGCTGACAGATGTCACCAGGTGTTCCCTCACCTGCCCACCCTTCCTAGAAGACAGTTAGAGGTTTCTCACTGTGAGTCTTTCTTCCTGGGCATTTTCAGAGGGAGGGAGGACTGCCTTCAGGTTTTCTCTGGGGGAAAGGAATTCAAAGCCAACAGGCCTCTCCCTGGGAGACTGCAGCCACATGCCAAGGTTCCCAGGAAACAGCCAGCTCACCTGGCCTGACAAGTGACCTCTCCTGACAAGTGGCCAATCGAGTTCCAAAACAGCAGTGCCACTGACTAAGAGCAATTTGCCTCTTTTTAAGGAACACAAGGTGTTTTTGACAGGTGGGGGCAGACCCCCTTTGCTCTTCAGACGCAGGAACACGGAGGACTCTCAAGCCTACTCCACAGAGCAGGATATTTGGATCACCCCTTCACAGAGGGGCTGACACATTAAATGACCCTGCTGACGCGTGAGGGGATTGGTAGCTTGAGGTGGGCGCAGACCCGTGATACTGCTGACGCTGTCTGAACACAGGAATGCCTACCATGGATCCACTCCATCGCTGGGCAATGAGTGCTCGGACTTGTAACTCCTGGCCTCTGAACAGTGCATGTTTTGTTTCCTTGTTTGAAGCCAATTTTAAACTTAAATGTATGTAGGGGAAAAAAATCATGTTTTTGCTATTGGACAGTCTAAAAAAACTGGCAAGGATACAAGGAGCCCTTGTTACCTGGACCAGGATCTGAGGAAATGCTCCTTACCCAGAAGAGGACTCTGGAACAAACTGTTCCTTTCACCAGGGCTGGCACAGCCCCCAGTGAGAACTGAGGGAACAGATGAATAAAACCTGAGGGCTGGAAGAGCCAGTGGGGCCTCCCAAAGTTGTCAAGCCCCACCAGGGTCCTCATCCTCCTACCTAAACCATTCTGGATCATTTAGCCTAAAATCCATCAGTCCTTAAACATCTTCTCCCACCTCCTCAGGGAAGATGTCTTCCTCCGTCCCCAGTTCCCAGAAGTTTCTGCCTTTCATTTTTGAGAGCTTGCTTTTCACCTGTTGTTGAAGACCATCCATTCGAGAAGCAGGCTGGCAGGCTTCCCTCCACAGTCTGGCTGTGAGCCCAGGGATCCCTGAGCCTACATTGGAAGCACCCCACGTTAACCCTGAAACTGCTGGTGGACTCATTCACTGAGCAAATCTTTAGGGAGCACCTTCTACACACCAGGCCTGATCTAGGCCCTGGAGAAGTACCAATGAACCAGACCCTTATCCCTGCTCTCACAGAGCCTACATCTATTGGCTTGGCCAAAAAGTTTGTTTGGGTTTTCCGTAACATCTTATGAACTTTTTGGCCAATCGAGTAGTATATATAAATAAATAAAACACAAATTTTAAATATGGTATATTAGGAAGTGATGATTGCTGTGGAAAAAAGCACAACGGGGTAGGAAATAACCAAGGAGACTGATAGAGACATGAGGACCCAGGGGGACCCAAATCAGGAGTGAGTCACTGGGTGGGGTTGTCTTTTGGCCTGAATGCCACAGCTCCCTTTACCCCACCTCCTGCACTTTTACCAAGAGCTCCTTCTAATGCCTGCCTCTCTTCTTTTGATCCTTCTGTTCCTATCCTTCCTCCACCACCAAATACCCTGGCTCTTCCTCTATCTTTCAGATTCTCCTGGTTTTCAAGGTCCAGCTCAAGCCCAGCCTTATCGCAGCTCCTCTGAAGTGTACAGACCTGTCCCTTCTCTGAGCTCTGTAAAAACAGTAAGCCATGCAAGTGCTGTTTTTTGCTTTTGTTTTTGGCTGTGTTGGGTCTTTGTTGCTGTGCACCAACTTTCTCTAGTTGTGGCGAGCGGGGGCTACTCTTTGTTGCGGTGCGCATGCTTCTCATAGCGGTGGCTTCTCTAGGTGCACGGGCTTCAGTAGTTGTGGCACGCGGGCTCAGTTGTTGTGGCTCGCGGGCTCCAGAGCGCAGGCTCAGTAGTTGTGGCTCACAGGCTTAGTTGCTCCGAGGCACGTGGGATCTTCCCAGACCAGGGATCAAACTCTTGTCCCCTGCATTGGTAGGCGGATTCTTAACCAATGCGCCACCAGGGAAGTCCCAAGTGCTACTTGATCTTATCTTGTCTTCTGTAAGTGTCTCTTCAGTAGCATTCTCAACTTGTGCAAAGCTATAAAAGAAGGAGGCTGAGCTCTCAGCATACGGCCTTGAATATAGGATGCCTTTAGTCATCATACTAAGTGGCTTCAGTGCAGTTTGCTAGGAGAGGACTTCTCTCTCCCTTCCAGGAAGCCGCAGCTTTTTCTCCTCAAGCCTTAACCACTCCCCCAAGCTCTCTCAGCAGAATCTCCATCTGATATGAATTTGCTCAGTTTTCCCTCTCCCCAAAATGTAATTTATATTTTCATCATCTTATTTAAGAAGAATTAGTGCTGAATTTGTTCAAGACTAACAGTTTCATCTACACTTTCCCACCGTGGCTGCTCATGACTCTGGCATCTTGTTCTTTTCATTATCCAGAAATTCTTGTTCATTCTCTTAAAGGACTGGCTCCTTCTTAGCATCCCAGCGAGTTGAAGTCTTCCCCGTTAAAAATAAGAAAAAATCCTGATACTTCTTCCTCAAGCTACTACCAACTCATTCCACAGGGAAAAGTGACTTAGAACATGGACTCTTGAAAAACATTGCCTATAGTTTAAATAATACAGTTCTATTGTTGCTAACTGTGGGTTTGGGCAACTTACTTAACCATTCCATGCCTCAGTCCTCAGGGGATAATCATAATAACAACTATCTCGTCATGCAGAGCTGACAATGAAATAAATTAATTGTCAACCACTTAGAACAGTGTCTGACACATTATAAATGCTATGCAATTGCTAATTAAAATATATAATTGTTAAGCATTGCTATTACTACTTCTTTCATTTCTTTGGTCTTGTTTCTTCCTAAAGCTACCATCCAATCTCTCTATTGCCTTTTATCACCAGATTTCTCAAAAAGATGGCTTACGTTGCAGATTCTCCACTAATTGCCTCCTTTTCCTCATGTCTTTCATTCCGCGACCCACTCCCATACTGAAACCACCCTCTTCAGAGACGCCAATGGCCTCTTAAGCTGCGAATCTTTTCCTTCCATTTGCCTTCTAATATCTGACTTAGAATCTCTTCCTCCCTTTGGAGAAGGCACTCCAGCTTCCCCTCAGCCATCCCCTCTCCATACACTCCAGCCCTTAACGCTAGGCCTTCCCAAAGATTCTTGGCCTCTTGTGCTACCCTCCCTCCCTGGTGATGTAATCCGCACTGCTGTCTTCAGTTACTGCCTACATGCCATTGCCTCTTACACCTGTTAGGCCTGACATTTCCCCCTGGGCACCAGCTCAAAAGCCTGACTGGCCAGACAGATAGATAATCTTTCAAATATTCAGTTACAACATGTAAACCTTCTCCCTCTCATGTGTTGCTGCAAGTCTTTGTTTTGATATTTAGCCTCAAAAGCTTGAAATCTTAGCATCTTTGTTGTTCTCTACCCCTACATGCCTTTGCATTTTACAAATCAGTTGTCACCTCCCTTAGCTCAGTTGCTCCCCACAGTGACCCTAAGAGCATTATTTGATTAGTGATTTAGTAAGTCTTAATTTAGATGAGTCTTCTTTTCCCAGACTGACAAAATGAGCATATTTGCCAATTCTGGTATAACTCTGACTTACAAAGGAAGAAAATGAGGCTCATGAAGGTTAGGTAACTGCGCCACCAGGGAAGCCCGACATTTCTTTTAATAGTTACTCATGAATAGTGATATCTTGAGAACTAGGCCTGAAACTGGACCAGCTATGAGCTGTCTAGCCACAAAAATCAGGGGATGCCCCTTTACCTAAAAAGGTAGTCACAGAATGAGATATTGCCAGTCTGCTCTGACAGCTGTAAATAAGTTATGTCACATTTATGTTCAGATCACTAAGAGGTCCTGTTCCTGGTGGGCTGGGGAGAGGCCACTTTCTCTGCCTGAGTGGTCATCAGATGGTGTTCAGTCAGTGCCCCAGCCTGGGCCGCTTGGTCCCAAGATGGGGGACAAAAGAACTAGAAAGAATAGAGCCAATCCCAGCTTACCAACAACTTCACAATCTGTTGAAGATGTAAGAAAGCTTTGTTTCACAAATTGCAGTGCCTGAATTAAAAAGTGAGGAGAGGGGCTTCCTTGGTGGCACAGTGGTTGAGAGTCCGCCTGCCGATGCAGGGGACACGGGTTCGTGCCCCGGTCCGGGAAGATCCCACATGCTGCAGAGCGGCTGGGCCCGTGAGCCATGGCCACTGAGACTGCGCGTCCGGAGCTTGTGCTCCGCAATGGGAGAGGCCACAACAGTGAGAGGCCCGCGTATCGCAAAAAAAAAAAAAAAAAAAAAGTGAGAAGAGACCTCTCCTAGGTCCCAAAATCTTCCCTGTGGGTTGCAGTGGATGTAAAGGACAGGGAGTGGAGGAAGAGAACTGAGTCACTAGCCAGGGAATAATTCATTTAAGTCTCTGGGTTTGGGGCTATAAGTATTCACTGGTGCCAGCAGCTTTTCTCAAGGTTCTCCTGTTACCTACTTTCTTGAGCACCCCACCCCTGAGGAACACTAACCTGGAACGACAGTATCAAAAGAAACTCCTAAAGCTTAGTCCATAGCAGGACAGCTAGATGGTGGGAGGGCCAGCTGGAGAGGGCCTCATCTCTACAGCCAAAGGGGGTGTGGGGAAAGAGCCTACCACAAAGTACAGTTGGAAAGTGACATGCTTAACTAGAATTTTTTACTACTTGCTTCCAGTTGAAAAGGAACACCTAGCCTATGATGTCAAAAGTATTGTCACTCACACAATTATGTAGGCAGCATAATTGACTGACAACCTCACTGCTCCTCTGGATCTTCCACCGTGCTCCTGCTGAGGCCACACTTCCTACGGGCTGCTCCCAGCCACTGACAAAGCACACAGGGCATAATGAGGCAGGCCCTTTCCTGCAAGACTCTTCCAGTAGGTGACTTTGACTCAGGGACATCCTATCAGGTTGGCCAAACCCTTCTTGTAACTGTGCTGTAGTCCATGATTCTTCCTACCCATTTCCCCTTCCTTCCGCCTCCCCTTCACAGTTACCAGAGCTGCATCATGGTCTGAAAGCTCTTCCCAGCTTCTCTTCCTTCCCCCTTTAACCTTCACAGGCACCGACCCTGTGAATCTCCTTCACATCTAATCCTCTCTTGGCTCTGTTAAGAGGACCTGAATTAGCACAATCATTAACAATAATATATCTATTGCATTCTCTGTGGAGGGTACTCTACCAAGACTGAGGGTTGGAGGAAGCATACAAAGAGATACAGGCCACAGTCCCTACTCTCAGGGAGCCTTTCACTGAATAAGTATCCCACAGATAACAATGGTGAACAGTAAAAAGAAGTATATGCTTCTAACACAATACTGTAATCACCTATTTACATGACTGTTTCCCTTTCTATATCTCAGTGGGACCAGTGCTTTTTAAACTGTAAGTCAAGACTTATTAGGGGGCTATAAAATCATAACAGCAGGTCACAACCAGCATCATTTAAAACAAAATAGAAGATACAGAAGGCAGCATACATAATAAATATTATATTGTGAAACTCTTGTGTCTATATGTGTACACACAAATATATGTGTGTAATGGGCTGTGATGTAAAATATATTTCTTACTGGAACACCATTAAGAAATTTTGGAAGTGAGTGAGCTGGACCATAAGCTTCCTGAGGACAAGGACAGTGTCCTTACTCAGGGCTACAGTCCCAGGGTCCAGGCACCTATTATATATAGGCATTCGATAAATATTTGTTGACTGTGTGTGCTTTTGATGGTTAACTTTAGATGTCAGCTTGACAGGGCCTAGTGGTGCCCAGATAGCTGGTAAAACATTATTTCTGGATGTGTTTGTGAGGGTGTTTCTGGAAGGGATTAGCATTTGAATCAGTAAAGCTGAGTAAAGAAGATCACCCTCACCAATGCAAGTGGGCACCATCCCATCCCTTGAGGGTTTGAATAGAATAAAAAGGATGAGGAAGGGTGAATTTGATTTCTCATTGAGCTAGAACATCCATTTTCTCCTACCTTCAGACTTCGGTGCTCTGGTTCTCAGGCCTTTGGACTTGGACTTGGAATTATACCATTGGCTCCCCTGGTTCACAGGCCTTTGGCTGTGACTCCACCCCTTGCTTTCCTGGGCATCCAACTGGCAGACGATAGATTGTGGGACTTCTCAGCCTCTATAATCACATGAGCCAATCCCTTATAATAAATCTCTTTTCAAATATCTCTGTATATCTCCTATTGGTTCTATTTCTCTGGAGAAGCCTGCCTAATACAGTGCTGAATAAGACAAAGAGAGTCACTTCACAGAGGAGAGGAAACCTGAGTTAGACGTTGAAAAAAAGGACTGGATTTAGAAAACTGGAGAGGAAAAGCAAGAATACGCAGGGGGCATGATATGAGCAGAGAATCAAAGGTCAAGATGCTCGTAATATACTGGGGAGATTGAGTAGAGCCGTTATTTTGGCTTAATGCCCATTAGTGTGGAAAGAAATAAGGGAGGAAAAAGAAGTTGGCCTGAAATTTATGTCAAAATGGCCAACACAGTTCTCCAAGCATGTGTTTTTGCAATGATAAGGTGATAAAGTAATCATGATAATGACAAAATCATACCCAGAACTTATACAAGGCATCTTTCAAAGGTCTCAAAGCACGTTACTATGCTGCATTATTCATCTTCTTGATAATTCTGTGAGACAGGTTCAGGGAAGTTATCAATCATCTCTATTATACGCGTAGGGAAACGCGGATAGAGGCAGGTAGAGTGTCTTAATTCCACATCCCTATAGTGAGCAGGCTGGCGTTCATTGAAATGCAGTCGCCCCATTTCAGCTACCTTTTCTAGGGCCAGTCTCCATTGTTAATGTGTGTCCCAATTCCCATTCTGTATAAGTCTGTAGATGTTTATCTCTTCCAGGCAACTAACTGGACTTAAAGCCACTTCTCCACCTTGTCCCTTGGAAAGGTGGACTGGTTACATCTTCTCTTTTAGTGGCATACAGATATTTCTCACTGACACCTAAAATGAAATCTTTGTGTCTAAAGCTAATAGAGCCAAATGACACATGGGTTTTAAAGTGAATTTCCAGTCTAATATACATTCATTCTGTTTGTCTACTGGAGTCTTCTGCCTTTGAATTCCATCAAGTTCTCTCTCTTTAGGCTGTTCCTTTGCCCCTCTCCCCGCTTTTACCACTGATAAGACATGATACATAATCTCAGACACTGATTACCAAATCTAGTGAAAAAATTGAATGGTCCACAAACCTCCTCAGCCTCCAGTTACTGCCTTTTATTCTTCATGGCCCACAGTAACTGATTGGATCTCCGACCCAAGAGCTCCTTAGAGACTATTTTACTTACCCTAGGGCAGATGCAAGGGTCAGTTATGGCTTCTCCTGGTTTTCCCGGAGCTCTGTTGAATAGCAGCGTACCTTTGACCTCTTCAAGGTCACCTGAGCTTGCCAAGAGTTTCCCAATCATATTTTACTTCTTCCTGCTTTACAAAGCCAATCAATATTCCTCCCATTGATTGAATGTAGACCTCTATTGTGTCAGACTCATTCAGGTTATGTCAGCAAGATGTGCAATGACATGGTCGGCCATGGCTTGTACTTTCTTTCCTGGCTGTCCCCAAGCTAAACTGGCCGTACTTAATGCCAAAAGAGCAGCAGAGTGTTATCAGGAAGATCATGAACTCTGGAGTCCTGCTAGGTTTCTGGTTCTGCTGCACCTACTTGCTTGTAATCTTTAGATAACCCCTTTGAGTCTCAGTACACTGCTTTAGTCTTTCTCTTCAGTGCCTAGCAGAGTCCTAGACACAAAGTACATCCTTTGTTAGTTCCTGTGGACTTGATGTAACTGACCTGCCTATAGGACACCACAGCAAGTTTAAAGCTTCACCTCCCAAACTGTAGCTAGGTCAAAGTCATCAGGGAGCAAAAGAGACAGTGGTCATAGGAATGGCTTTGGCAGCAGCTGAACACTAGTTGATACTTTCTTTCCTCTTCCAGTTCTCCCAGGCCTTCTTCCTACCTGATGGAGAACTCTCTGGTCTGGTATTGGAGGGTGGGTCACACTCTCAGGGAAACTCCTGAAGATTATACCAGAGCCCTGTTGCTCCCTTATGACATCAACAGTGACTGGAATAGGAAGAAATGGAAAACTGAAAGAAACACTCCTATCTCTAAAGCTAAGGCCATGTGAGAAGGCTGCTAAGGGACATGGCACCATCTGGTATTTATACGGGAGCACTGATGGAAGAGCAGCAAGGATGTTCCAAGGATAATGGCATGGCCCCTCCCTTCCTTACTTGCTCTCCCACAGCTTCCCCACATATGTGCCAAGATCCAGGCATACTGAACTGCTTGCAATTTCCTGAAAGTGCCTTTTTTTTTTTTTTGCCTCTAGGCTTTTCTTTATGCTATTATTCTGTCTTCCTAGATGCCCTTCCCATGTCTGACTTCCTACTACTTATCTTTCTGGGCTCAGCTAGGTATTAATTTCCCTTCTCTTGTTAGCCTTCTTTCTCATCACCATCCCAGACTATGCTGTTTTAAGACCTTCTCCCAATCTTCATACATCACAAGGGATATTGTAATTGTTAATTTAAGATCATAATTGACCGTCCCCAGGATGGTGATGACAGTGAGATCATAGATGCCATCTACCGAGCTCTGTCTATATTCCAGGTACTATATTTTAAGCCACTAATTCTCACTCCAACCTCATGAAGTAGGACTGTTATTCCCACTTTAGAGATGGGGAAAAGGAAGCTTAGAAAGGCTTTGTCTGCCTTTATACAGTTAATAAGAGGCAGGGTCAGGATGAGAACATGTCTGGTTTTCACCTGTTGGGCTGTGTACAACCTGAAGGCGGGGCCACATCTTTCATCTCTGTATCCTCAGCATCCAGCACAGTGCTTGGAACAAAGCAGCTGCTAACAGGCACCCAATAATGTATTTGATAAATCAGTGAATGAATGGTGATGAGTTGCCATCACAGTCAGCCTTGGCTCAGACCTGATAATCTCGAGATGTATTTCCTGGCCCTGGGTACCCATTTTAGAGAAGCAGTTAAGTCCGAAGTAAAAAGATACTTCAAGGACAGCAGCAAGGGAGTATTTTGTAACTTGGCTCTGAGTACATTAGGCATGATTGAACTGGGCTGAGTTACTGGGCTCGATAGCTATACAAAGCAGGTCAAGTATCCAATGAGGAAATGAATATAGATAAACTGTATTTACTCCCAGGAACTCCTACAAAGGGTTTAACAGAGTCTAACATTCTGCTGAGGCAAGGCTTTGGGCAAATAGCTTGGCTTTATTTGCACAATAAACAAGTGGTCCCCTGTATGAGCTAAATTTCTCAGCCAGGAAGGCTGCTTGGAAAGCAGACCTAGGCTCAGAATAAGTTTGAAGCGGCTTCTTTTCGTAGGAGAATGAAAGAACAGGTCACTTTTGGTGGAAATAATAAACCTGAAGAGAAGAGGCTTAGAAAGACTTTGTCCACATTCATACATTTAATAAGAGGCAGGGTCAGGATGAGAACATGGGTCTGCCTGACTCTAAGCCCGATTTTCACCACTATGTCATTCAGCCGTCCCTGGTTAACTCATCCTTGGCCACCAGCTGATTAGTGGCAGAATGTGGACTAGAATCTGCCAATTCCTCAGAATTCTTGCTTCTCAAGCAATGGTTCTCTGTAGAGGGCAGACCTCAAGTAACCAGTACGTTCTTTAAGCTTTCTTGTGGAGCAGTCAAATACAAGAATTTTCCTTCTTCCTTGGGGAAATTCCTCCTATAGAAAAGAAATATATCTTTGTCGATTTTTCATGGAATTTGAATTTCCCATCCTGGCTGGGTCCCAAGCCTCCTTTTTAGAACTGACTTCCAACAAAATTAAGCACAAATGGGTCCTAATACAATTAATAAAAATGCACTTTTCCCCACTTGGGCAAAATAAGAGGTGATATACCAACTGAAACTTCCTATTCTTATCAAGCAGAAAATAAATAGCAATCTCAGAGCATACCAGTTGCCATAATGCTTGTCTTTTCTTTCCAGTCTTCTCTATGGGCAGGCCACCTCCCTTGATGTTCTGTGGCTTTAGATCAATTACATGTTTTCTAGTCTAAGCTGGGCCTAAGTGTATTTGTGACTATGGTCTTTGTAGAGATTAAACCTTTCTTGGGGTTCTAATCTATTGCCCCCTGAGTTTGCTATTGTAGCTCTTTTTGATTTCCCTTATTGAATTATAACGATCCTGCATTTGGGCTCCAGAATTATAAGCAATCATAAAACCCCAAGCTTAGAAATTGATTAGGTAGTTAGGGGATCTGAGAGTGAACTTCTATAGAAGATGACTCAAATCATTCATTCATTTATCCAACATTTATCAAATATGTAGTGTATGCTAGGCAGAATGCTAGGGGCTAAGGATATAGATAAGACATTTCTCTACCCTCAAGGCAGTTTTAGTCTACCGGAGACTTCAGTGGAATTGCAAGTTTATGATTTAGTAGAATTCCTTTAAATCCAAATGACTTTAAAAGTCATTTGGTGGTTACCAGGGGCTGAGGGGATGGGAGAATTCAGGAGATGTTGTTTAAAGGTACAAATTTGTAACTAGTAGATACTTCCTGGAGATCTAATGCACAGCATAGTCATTATAGACAATACTGTATTTTAAACTTCAGAGTTGCTAAAAGACTAGATCTCAATTGTTCCCACCTCAAAAGAAGTGATAATTATGTGACACAATAGAAGTGTTAACTAATGTTAAGGTGGTGATCATATTGTAATATATAACTGTATCAAATCAACACATTGTACACCTTAGATTCTTACAATGTTATATGTCAATTATATTTCGATTTAAAAAAAAGTCCTTTGGTTTCATTTCAAATCAGAATACACCCAACCACTGAGGTTGCCTACTTAGAGGATCAAATTGGTGCTATGGGATTTAGATTCAAATACATTTATTTTAATTTTAAAATCACCTAAAATTTTAGGAAAATTATAAAGCAATTACTGAGATGCAGAATGAATACATCAGGTAAGCATGTTTACTTACTAGAAAAATCAATTCCTGACAGGTAGAGTTGGTGGCAAAGAATCTTGATAATTTATTCCAGTATTGACTGTTGACAATACATATGAAAGTACCTTTCCATTTGTAAAGGGAAAACAAAGCTGTTGTTATTGATACACAGTACTCTAAAAATCTGTGACTGTGGGAATTTCATGTGATTGGATATGAGTCTGGAGACCTGACCAATCAGCCACTAAGAATAATAATTTGGAATTTTCTTGACCCTTTTAAGCTTTAGACTTTTTTGCTTATGAAATATGGCTAGCTCATCTACCTACCTCACTGGTTGGAGCTGATGAACAAATGAGATCATGAGAATTAAAGAAGTAGACACCATCTTTTCCCCTTACCCAGTAATCAACATCACAAGTCCACTTTCAAGGGAGGGAAGTGAAGTAAAGGGACTGCTTTTTCCTGGTGAAACCCTGTGAAGAGAGAGGAAGAAGAGGTAGATAATGTGGTTTCTTGGCTCACCATCTCCCTGAGTATTAGTCGCAGTGAATCACTAGCCTTTGATACAAGAGAAGCAGTTTTTTTCGGAAACCCTGTAGCATATTTCCCTGCTTCTGCCTGGAACATCAAACATTTATTGTGTCTACCTCATGAAAGACAATGGGCTTCAAAGATGAAAAAGGTATAGTCCCTGCTCTCAGGGAAAGTTGAGATGGGAAGTGACCCCTAGAAGCTTCAGGGCGGAATGGTTCACAAAACAAACAATGGAAAGGGAGATCTTATTAGTTAATTTTATCAGGGTCAAGATTAATTCTGAAACTTTAGAAGATATGCTTAAACAAAAGAGAATAATTGTTCTCATAACTGGTCAAGATGCATCAGATCTCATTTGCTAGAGTGAAACAACAGATCACCCAGAATAATGGAGCTTCTTGCTTGCTTTGGAGGTACCTTGAATTTCATTCCCAAACTTTCTCAGATGTGAGGTTTCGAGAATAATCAAGCTGGAGTAAGACATTGAAAAGCAGCAAAATGATAGAGAGAACACTGGAAAATAACAGAAATGGGTAGGCAACTTCAGGGGAATTTGTAATGGAAGAGGGGTGGCAGATCATGGCAAGAACTAAACAAACTGTGTATTCACTTTGCAGCAATTATGTTACTAATTAGTGTGAAAGTAATCTAAATGAAAGATTTTAAAAAGGCGACATCTAGATTCATTTCAAGTTTTTTATTAATGTGTTATTAAGTTTGTTTAAATCTTCTTTTATAGTGTCTAAGTATAACCTGGGCCAAGACTAAGTCTGGTAACATTGAATATTGAATGGATAAAGACTTGTCCTTGATCCTTTCTTGTAAAACCCCTTTTAGTCCTTTATTTCCCTGCATCTTTGGGCACCAGACAAAACCTGCCTACCTAGGTGAGAACCCTGTTGTCTAAACCTCTCCCTGACCTACACACACCATCAGCACTTGCGTTCTGGATCTAATTTCAACATGACCCTGCTCTCCACTGAGGAAAAAAAACCAGTGAATCAACAGCAGTGCAGAGCCTCCATTAAAGGAGAAAATGGAGCTGGTCCAGAGACAGAGATGGATTTAGAGAGCTAGGAAGGGAACAAGGGAAGCCAAAAGAGGAATGAGATTAAAAAAGGAGATGGTGAACCATTAGGTCAAATGCTGAAGAGCGGTCTTGGACAACTGAGAAGAGTTGGATTTAGTGATTAGAACTGATGAGCTGAGTAGAATGAGGGGAGAAAAGACAGAATGCAACACGTTAAGGAAAAAAATCAGCCCGTGAAGAAATGGAGACAGGGTTATAAAAATAATGATGATAACCAATGTTTATTGGGCACCTTAGCTGTGCGTCTAGAATTCCACAAACCACTTGGCGTGTATTATCTACTTACAGAGACCCTATTAAGTAGGCACTATCATTATCGCCATTTTATTTTATTTATTTATTTATTTTGTGGTACGCAGGCCTCTCACTGTTGTGGCCTCTCCCGTTGCGGAGCACAGGCTCCGATGCGCAGGCTCAGCAGCCATGGCTCACGGGCCCAGCCACTCCGCGGCATGTGGGATCTTCCCGGACCGGGGCACGAACCTGTGTCCCCTGCATCGGCAGGCGGTCTCTCAACCACTGCGCCACCAGGGAAGCCCCATTATCCCCATTTTAGATGAGCAAATTGTAACACAGACTGGACAGTAATTTATGCAAGTTAATTTACTATGATACATTACCCATAATCTGGAGCTGATGAAGCTCAGATCAAACTCAGAAGTGTTCAATTCTTGACTGCCAGCTTACTGTGATTCTCACTCTAGATTTATTTGCCTCAGAGGAAGGAAATAGTTTTATCTGTATCTCATGAGGAGAATGTGGTTTGGGGGAACTTTTTGTTAAGACAGGGAAGCTGTAAGGATATATGTGAGCAGATGGGAGAGGAGCGCTGGAGATGGAGGTTGAAGATATAAAAAGATGAGTCTACTAAATGGAAACGTGCAATTGATGGGACAGAATTTCCCAAGGATAGAAAGAGCTCTGATTACAAACACAGCTGGAAAACTTAACAAGACATAAGAAAAGGAAGAAAATGCTTACTGGGTTTGATGATCAGGAAATAATTTTGTTTGCAATAGCTTTAAAACTTAGATTTTACAGAGGAAGTCAGTTGTTAACAAATATTCAGTTATTTCTCAGATGAGTTATGCACCCTGTCAAGTAGAGTCAACAACAGCATTGCCTGTCATTTCTAATTATTTTCTAGACACTGATTATGATGATGAAAAACAATTTATCAGTACTCCATCATGTAAAATATTTACGTTGCTCCATTCATCTGAGAAACAGGTAGTCTCTGGATAGGTAGGGCATGTCAATTGGAATTCTTTTGATTTCAAGGGTCAGGAACACAACTGGAACTAACTTAGGTAAAAGAGAATTGCCTTGTCTCACACAGCCAGACCCCAGGAAGAACAAGGATGTAGCCAGCCTTGGGAGAACGGAAAAATGGGGCTTGAATAGCAGCAGGTTTCTCTATCCCTTATCTCTGTTTCTCTCTGCCGCTAACTTCATTCACTCCTACTCCAGGCTACAGGCTGTTCCTGGGTTCAATCTCCATCCCTTCCCTACCAGAAAGAAAGAAAGACACTTTTCCCAAACTCCAGTGTGAAAATCCCAGGGAAAGGCTCAGAGTGCATTAACCTGGGTCATGTTCCCAACTCACGGGGCCAATCACTGACCAGAGGAGTGAGGTCAGCTGCCATCCAGACCACTTGCAGCCAGGTGCAAGGTGGGGAAGTTCAGTTCTTCTAAAATAAGGAAATGCTGTTTCCAGAAGAAAGAATGGATGATGGTCAGAAACAAATAATAAAAATCTACTGCCAAAGTGTAGTCAGTTCTTTTACTGATGGGGAAAGTGAAGTACAGAAGCATTAGAAAATCAACTCAGAGTCTTCTTGAGTAAGAACGGACAATAGACGCGGTTCTTTTTATTAATCTTGCTGCTAAATTATTCTGGCTATTGTGTTAAAAGTTGGATTTGGTTTTGGTCGTAATGATTGCTGTTCCCCAGTTGTATTCTTTGTAAGCAAAGAGCAGTATGTGACTAGGAGTACGTATTTCTGGATATATCCTCAAGAGTCAGCTTCCCTCTTCTCCACAGAAAGTAGTAGGAAAATACTGATAAAAAATTTACCTTGGGCCACCAAGACTGCTTGATTCAGGCCTGTCTTCACCTGAGTTATTCATGGTGATCTCAGAAAGAGCCCCACCTGCAGAGTCATAATGAGTGAGCTAAGAAATAGGAAACTTCAGCTCCATCTGGTCTGCCGACACAAGCCTTTGAGCTATCATTTCATTTGTCACAATTCATTTAAAGTGAGGACTTGCTTCCTTCCAGTCCTGAGAATATAGACATTTAGGCATTCTAGAATATGGACGACATGTCCAATTTGTATCTCTTCACTTTAAATATTTTAAAGGAGTTGGCATATTTCACACAGCTTAAGGATAATTTTCTCCTCATTAATGAAAGGAATTTGCAAAAGTAATTATTGAATACTTAGAAGTAAAGCAGAACATAAGGATTATCATTGTAGGCAGAGCTCTTGGAAATACATGTACATGAAAAGAAGGCAACGTGAACTTGAATAATGCTTATGTCTAATTTATTGTGTGCAGATCTTTGGCTGGAATGCTGAAAGATTCATTGAGAAAAACTCAATTCATTGTTTCAGTGTTGAGAAAATAAAAGGGACTTTCCTATTAACCTCCAGATTAGTAAGTACAATACACAAAACATGTTTCTTAACTAGCAGAATGGCTTTTAGGACTAAAATTAGTCCTAATGGATATTTTTCAAGTGTTTCCTTTTCTCTGCCACCCACTCATTCAGATTCAGATTCAACTGACTGTTTGTGATTGACTTTGTTCTGGCACTTTGCTACATGCTCCTATTACCTCGTTTGATTCGCACTTCAACTTCCTGAGGAGTCTCAGCATTCTCATTTTACAGAGACTTAGGGAAATTAAGAGGCTTAAGTAAGGCCTGATCAGTGTTGAGTGAGGAGCTGGGGTTCTGACATCAGAATCTGTTTTTTTCCAAATACCATGACCTGTGCTCCTTCCTCTGACCCTTGTCTCCATTTTATCAGAGTCAGTGAGTTGTATCAACATTTAGATATCAAACAGCAAAAGGAATGGGAGTGAGAAGAAAAATATTCTTTCTTTGCTAATTTCAATGTTATGAACAAAAAAATCAAGCCGTTTGCAGAGAAATAACAAAGAATAGAGCAACCATAGCTTGAGTAGTCATGAGGCATGATCTAAAACCATCTGTTCTTTCCCATGTTTTTTGCGTGTGTGTCTGTTTGCTTTCTGTAGTGTCACCAAGTTCTCTGTGTGGCAGAAAGGCGTGAAAGATGAAACACAGCAGGTTTGAATTACAGGGTTGTATGGGTAGGAGCTATCCTCCCCCCACTCATGGAATTTTATTTACTGATTGAAAGCCTTGTGTAGCACGTGTTCAAAGATAGCTGTGTCTTGGAAGAAGCGATATCACACTGGTGATATCAGAGGGTCATGTAGCCATGTGGGACCTTAAGATAAACAGTCCTGCACAGTCTGTCCCAGTCAATACACAATTTGCCAACTTTACATAAAGTGTCCTTTGGCAAATAAAAAGATTCTCTTAGGGAAATGTAGGATGGATACATGCTGGTATTTTTACCTCAAATTAAAATAGAGTTATCCAGTGGATTATTAAGGAACAAAAATTAATTATTCCTGAACACATCACCCTAATAATAAAACTAATTTCATTTTTGTGTATTCCCTTCCTGGGGACATCACTGTCTTTAGGATGCATCACTTTGGCTCCTGTGATCTCTTTTGAAGAATGACAGTTTGCAAGAGTTGGAATGCCTGACCTTGTATTTTATTGTGCAGGGTCATGGCCCTCAGCAGTATGGTTGCATGGTGTTTGTTTGTCCTTTTATGCATTCCCTGGTGGTGTCTAGATGTTCAAACCAACATACTAAGAACAAAATAAGTGTGCTAAGGAAGACCCATTTCTCTGTAGCCCGGCTCTCCCCAGTCATTTCTGGTACAAAAGGCAAACCACAGGGACTGCTTCCTGATCATGCATTTTCAGTTTCTTAAGTAACTGCAACAGGAAGCCATGAGGCTAGGCCTTATTTCCTAAGATGCATTGCTTTTGTCAGCCCATTGCTCCTATCACTATTCAGCTTCTAGCTTTTTACATTTTTAAATAAATCCCTTTTTTTTTCTTTAAAAAAAAAGAAAGAGGGTGGGAGGGAGGGAGACGCAGGAGGGAAGAGATATGGGAACATATGTATATGTATAACTGATTCACTTTGTTATAAAGCAGAAACTAACACACCATTGTAAAGCAATTATACTCCAATAAAGATGTTAAAAAAAGAAAGAAAACAATTTTAAATTAATATGAATAAGAATTTCTCCTAAGAGCCTCTTCCATACAAATAACTATTAGGTCATGTCTCCCCAATCCTATCCCATTAGCTTTTGATCGCATTTTCATTGTTGCTTTTAGTTGTAAATGACAGAAATCCCATTTCAAGCATCCTTAGGCAATTAAGAAACCAAACCAAACCAAACAAAACAAAAGAAAGGTCATGCTCAAAACGCAACACTCATTGCTGCCAGTAAAAGCAATGAAAAACAAAAAAGATATAGGAGCTTTTCCACTGTTCACTAGGCTTCCTTCGACTATAGGTCAACCCTTCCAAGCTTGTTTTTCTGTGAACAAGCAGGAGGACAGAGAAATAGCTTCAGGAGGGTCACCTCGATGCACACAAAGTTGCATGACTCAACCCATTTTAATCACTCTTCTCTCCCCCAGCTCCCCGTTCTCTCCTCTTTTTCTCCCTCCCTGTCCCTTGTCCATATTCTCCCTCCTCCCTTTTCTCCCTTATATCCTTTTATCTGGACAGGTTTTTAATATGGTTAGAATATTAAGATTAATGAAATAATACTTGAGTGTTCTGATGACCTCCGAGGAAGGTTCTTTGGATTTCCTTGTTCCCTCATAACTAATGTCTTCTCTGGGAGTAAACTGTTCATCCATCAAGCATATTAGCTCTTCTCCAGCAAGTTAACCATTCATTAGGCGATTTTTTTTTTCAAGATTAAGGCCAAGGATCTGTATTGGCTCCTCGCGGGAAGGAAATGGAAACAATTCCAAGGGCTGCTGTCCTTGGGTGAAGAGGAGAGCAGTACCATTGCGGGGAGGTTGTGGGGGGGCATTCAAGGCCTTCTATAATCTGCCCCAAACTACCTTTTCAGCCTTGTCTCCTACAATCCCTGACAGGCCTGTAGCCTTCTCTCAAGGTAAACTGAACTTCTTTCTTTTCCCTTAGTATATGAAGCAGGGCCCAGACCTTAGCTTATATGCTCCTCCCACTGCCTGGAAAGCACCATCCCATACCTGAAACATGACAGGCACACACACAGTGCCTCACATGCTCCTTCTGCCAGGGAAAGTGCGTCTATCCTTGAAGGCCCAGTCCTAGGCCCATCTCTTCCTCTGCCTTTCTTGAGTAGCTCACCTTGCTCCATCCCTTCTTTTCTTCTCTGAACACCTACAGCACTTACCTGTGTCAGGCAAAAGTTAATCTCCATGATGAAAACATACTGGCACTGAAACTGAATATGATGTTCTTGATAAAATATATCAGGCTTTGAAAAAGTGATGTGTGTGTGTATGTATGTGCGTGTGTGTGTCTTAGTGAAGAAGCTGAAGGCTGAGAGGGTGAGAAGAAGAGATGATGAATACAGAGATGAGAGGAGTGATGAAAATAAAGTATCACCTCCTGGTCCTGGTCACTTATCTTACAGAACCCATTTTTACTAGTCCTCTCCCATAGCTGTGCTAATTCTCTCTCTCTCTCTACTTTGGCCTTCATCCTGCAGCTGCCAGTCTTATAGATGGTAGAAACTCACCAAGGCTTCTCAAACACCAGTTCAGGGCTTCCCTGGTGGCGCAGTGGTTGAGAGTCTGCCTGCCAATGCAGGGGACACACGTTCGTGCCCTGGTCCGGGAAGATCCCACATGCCGCGGAGCGGCTGGGCCCGTGAGCCATGGCCACTGAGCCTGCGCATCCGGAGCCTGTGCTCCGCAATGGGAGAGGCCACAACAGTGAGAGGCCTGCATACGGAAAAAAAAAAAAAAGGTATAGGTAACAGAGGAGAAATTTTCAGGCCTGGAAAAAAATTACATTTAAAACACTAAATAGGTGGTTCTGAAAGCAGGGGTAGTGGGGAGAGTTCTAGTAACGCTTTCCTATTCTAAGAGAGAAAAATAATCAATAGGAAAATGTTCATTTGCCCCACATCTCCACTTTTTATTATCTTCTTCCATTCCATTCAGATTTTCAAGTCTAAGGACTGAATAGAACAATTGTGAAATCTACACATCGTAGCAAATAGTTTACTTTGTTCCACAGATTTAGGATAGACAAATGGAAAACATATTAAAACATGAAAAATATGAATTTATTTTGCCACAAATCACAAATATCATGATAAAGTATCTTAAGTTTTTAAAATTCAAAGTTATACATGCACATAAGAATCAACTAGTTCTAACAAAGTTATGAAGAAAAGCAGTTCCCTGCTGCCCTCCTTCTTTTTCTCCCTGTTCAAAAATCAACTGCTTTTACTGCTTAAAGTCAGTTATTTTGATATTTACCTCCATGTCCTAAATAACATGTGTTGTTATTCTTTGTTTTTGATTTTCCAAGTTTTAGGCATTATTGCTTGACTTTCTGCTATGGAAGCTGAGGGTTTTGCTCTTTTTCCTTTTTGCTGACCAATCACTCCTACCCGAGACCTATAATCCTTCCAATCCTCCCATCCTCCTGATGTAGTTATATCATAATTTTGATTAGATTTAATTTCATTGTTCTTAAGATCATGTAAATGCTATTCACAGATGAAACTTTCCTGCAGAGCTGTTTTCTAAATTGTTTTATTTTAGTTTTCTAAAAGTGCTTTTCACTAATCAACTATCTTTTCAAAAGTGTCTAAGTTTCCCTCCAAATCACTCAGATGCAGTAGATGTTCTGTGGCTGTCATCTTTTTGAAGAGGTCTCTCTCAGTGTCTTCTGACCTGCCCCGGTCCTCAGTGGCTGCCTCCTATGCCTGGTACTCAGCTGTCATGCTGAGTTCTTCCTTCACAATCACGCTGGGGATCCCCTTCACCTCTTTCCTCTGTACTGGATTTCCTGTTTCCTATATCAAGTGTCTTCTTCTTTTTGGTTTCCTACCTTGTTTTGGTAGAGCAAAATCTCTTTTCATGAGAAATGCACAGCAGGTAAATTTATTGAGAACTTGCCTGTCTCAAAATGTCTTTATTCCCCCTGACACTTGGGGATTGATTAATGGCTTGGATGAGCATATAATTCTTGATTGGGAATAACCTTCCTTCAGTATTTCAAAGATGCTGCACTACTGCCTTTCAGCTTTCCATGTAAATGTAGGGAAGCCTGAAACTATTGATTCCTGATTCTTTGTGCATGGTCTATTTTTCTCTCCTATCTCTAAAACTTCTGTGATCTTCCCTTTGCCTCCAGTGTTCTCAACTTTCCCAATGATGCACCTTACTGTTGGCCATTTTTATCCAGTGTGCTGGGCACTTAGACTAAGGAATTTTCAATATGGAAACTCCCAACTGTAGAAAAATGTCTTCAGAATTGTTTATTACCCCATCCCTGCCTTCTCTCTTCTTCTATTGCAGGTATACTGGACCTCCTGGATTGGTCCTTTATCTTTTGGTCTACTTTCTAGATGATTTCTGCAACTTAATCTTCCAATTTTTCTATTGAGTTTTTTATTTCATAGCTTTACTTTATAAGAGATCTTGTTGTTGTTCTTGACAGGTTCCTTTTTTATAGTATCCTGCTCCTATTTTATGGTGGCAATATCTGGCAATGTTAGAATTTCTTTCTTTTTATTTTTTTTTTATTTTAAGATTTCTTCTCACTGCATAGCCTTTTTCTTCTACTCCAAGTTGTTTATTTTTCCCTGTTTGTTTTAGTCTCTATCCATCATGTCAGAGTATTTTCTCATGCCTGGTAGTCATTAGTTATCTACTCCTTTTAAAGAATGGGGCATTAAAAAGCTGATTGGATACTCCGAGTACATGGCTGGGACTTGACTACACTTTCTCATAGGGCGAACTAGTTGGGAAAACTCAGGTCTCAGTATCTTTTAGGTCTTTTCTCTTGGGATAATCAAATTGCCCAGAGAAGACTCTTCCAGTCTCCCACCTGGAGAATGAGAGACTGCCTGCCAGTGCAGGAAGATGGCTGGGGTCTCAGCATCAAGTATGTGTGCCTACTCCCTCCAAATTTCTATTATAAATTTTTTTTTTGTAAATTTATTTATTTTATTTATTTATTTTTGGCTGCACTGTGTCTTTGTTGCTGTGCGCAAGCTTTCTCTAGTTGCGGTGAGCAGGGCTACTCTTCGCTGTGGTGCACGGTCTTCTCATTGTGGTGGCTTCTCTTGCTGCAGAGCATGGGCTCTAGGCGCGAAGGCTTCAGTAGTTGTGGCACGTGGACTTCAATAGTTGTGGCTCGTGGGCTCTAGAGCGCAGGCTCAGTAGTTGTGGCTCCTGGACTTAGTTGCTCCGCGGCATGCGGGATCTTCCCGGACCAGGGCTCGAACCCGTGTCCCCTGTATTGGCAGGCAGATTCTTAACCACTGTGCCACCAGGGAAGCCCTATAAAAATTTTAAACATAGAAAAGTTGAAGGAATAGTACAATGGCTACCTGAATACCCTCTATCTAGATTCAACAATAGTTAACAGCTGTGCCTATTTGTTCTTGCTCTCTCTCTCTCTCTCTCTCTCTCTGAATCTTTGAAGGTAAGGTGCTGTCACTATGACATTTTACTCTTCAATATTTCAGCATGCATCTCCTTAATGTGAGGACATTTCCTATATAATTACAATGGTATTATTATATATAAGAAAAATAATTTATTATTTAATGACCAGTCCTAATTTAAGTTTCCCCAACCGATTGTCACAAAAATACTCTTGTTTTTTGCATGATACTTCTGCCTTAAACTATGCCAGGTGTTCCCAAGTCCAAGCTTTACCTTTTTCCTCCCCTGATAATAAATCTATAGTTTTTTGAGGGAGATGGGGGAAGGGCAGTCACCTAGCCATGTGGAGTCGTGGAGGGTCTCTAACTATTTCTTAATTTGCAACCCCCTCTCACTACTACCACCACCAAACACATGTACTGTTAACCTCACTTTCCGTCGTACTTTGGGCTGGCCTTTCCTGAATGAGCTTTCTGGGGATTTCCTGTCACAAATTGGGTCAATTTTTGCCACTTCCTATTGCTAAATTAGGGTTCAGTTTTTTCATGTCTGCTATGTTGAGGATTATTATCCATTGTTCAAACCAGAACATATTTGAAAGTAAAAGTTGGCACTATTATTAATTATGCCAGGACGATTAATAAGGGTAAACCAGAGTTGTCCTTGGAAGACCAGCATATGGTCACTTTAAGAAGTCGTTTCCTTACAGATATGCTTTCCAGTTTCAAAGTTTTGTTCTTCTGATTCTCTCTCCTGATCTCCCCATCCTTGTGGCTTTATGTACAAACAACAAACAAAACTTTCCTGTTGTTTTATGGGGTTTTGTGAGTAAGGTAATTGCATGTGTTCAGCTGCATTATCTTTACCCAATTTAATGATCCTGAACTCACTGTGATCACTTTGTACTTGGCACCGCATTTTGTTATTTTGATGTTCTTGAAGGCTTTGTTTCAAAGAAGATAGTATCTCTAATGCTTAGTCTTTAAAGTCATCACATGACCTAAGTGAAGTATTTTATGTAAATATTCAATAAATATCTGTTTCTTTCTTTATTTTTTTGGTGTCGTTTAGAGTTCACTATCACTGTTTATGTCAAACGCAGAATACCAGATAAGTGTCAGGCAAACCAAAACTAGAGGGCACATGATAAAAATTGTAAAGGTAGTTTTTAATTAGATTATAGGGTTTACTGTTCCCTATACCTGAAATAGGTTCTCCTCACATCTCTATCTATGAAAATCCTACTCATCTTTCAAAACTAATCTCAAATCTGCCTCCACCTTTAGGCCTTCCTTGATAGTTTCCTCAAAAGAAAAAGTAATTTCTTTTTCCTCTAAAATCTTGTGACACACATGATTTGTATTATTTGTGGCATTTGTTCCATGTCTTATGTATCTTATTTCCCCTAGTGCAGTGGCTTTCACTTTATTTTTACTGCAATCCACATTAAAATATATATTTTACATTGCAACTCAGTATGCATATACATATATAACAGAACACACACATATATACACATGTACACATACACAATACATACGTCACTGAAACAACAGTAACTGAGATAATACTACCCCTTACTGAGACACTGATATTTTATAAATTATTACCTTTTACTTTTTAAAAAGTACCCCTGGAGTCCCTTAAAATTGATTTCTTGACTCTCTAACTAATTGTGACTCACAATTTTAAAAATAATGCCTCAGTGCAGAGCTTCTTAACTTGGAATCTACGTATACAATTCACTGGTCCATGAACTTGGACAGAAAAGTAATTATGTCTTTATTTTCACTAACCTTTTACTGAAATTTATAATTCTCTCTTATTACGAATGTAGGTAACTAACCTTAGTAGTACTAACAATATCTATAAATTTGTCACTAATGGAAATCTTTATATCACATGATACATATTGTAGGTATCTTTTTAAAAATTAATTAATTAATTTTTTATTTTTGGCTACATTGGGTCTTCGTTGCTGTACGCAGGATTTCTCTAGTTGCGGTGAATGGGGCTACTCTTCATTGCAGTGCACGGGCTTCTCATTGCGATGGCTTCTGTTGTTGCAGAGTACGGACTCTAGACGCGTGGGCTTCAGTAGCTGTGGCACATGGGCTCAGTAGTTGTGGCTCGCAGGGTCTAGAGCGCAGGCTCAGTAGTTGTGGCACACGGGCTTAGTTGCTCTGCATCATGTGGGATCTTCCCGGACCAGGGCTCAAACCTGTGTCCCCTGCATTGGCAGGCGGATTCTTAACCACTGTGCCACCAGGGGAAGTCCCTGTAGGTATCTTGAAATACCTTTTAAACTCATCACTCTTTTGGAATTATTGAAGCTACTAGACCTGCTGTTAAGTCTTATTATTTAATGTGTTAATAAAAGAGCACGTGTATTACTAATCACAAATTTGCTTTGTAATATTTTCACAACTGTATTTCAGTTTAATTGGTTTCCTTTGTAATCTATTATTTTATTTTATACCCTTATAAACCCTCTGAGAAGGGTCCCATGTGTATCACCAAACTGCCAAAGGGGTGCAGTCTGGAAGAAGGTTAAGAAACCTGCTAGGACAATGTGAGTTTCCTGGAGGCAATCTGCTGCAGCACCTTTCATATAAGAAAAGCTCGGTAAGTATCTGTTAAACACATTATTTCTCCAGATTACTCAGGGATAATTTAAGCCCAGAAAAATCTAATCACATACAAGTCAAACAGTATTATGCTAAGAAGCTAAGTTGGCTATTTGTAATGGAAGAGATAGCTGGCTAGGGGCTCTAGACTAGTCAGTTACATAAAACTTTCCCAGCTTAGGGCATTGCTATTCCTAGGAAGTAAAAATATTGGGCAGGGCTTC